>NC_056738.1:375189129-375371629 GCF_019279795.1 Protopterus annectens | reverse complement strand
ACTACCTCACATCATCACACACACACACACACACACACACACACACACACACACACACTCGTGAGCACACACACAGACACACACCCACACCCACACACAGACACCCACACACACACACACACACACACACACACACACACACACACAAAAAAAAAAGCATACCATAATTGTGCATGATCACTAGCTAATGTATATATTACTCTATGTATTTGGATTTTCTGAATCCTCATTATGTCCATTAATGGTTCCTTTCCTTTCCTTGAAACTATACACACTAAACATTTCTCTCTTTATTTATGTGACTGCTAATGCAAATGACACAATTTTTAATTGCCTTTTACTCGTCTGCCAATATCTGTCTATGTTCTTACACAGAGAGGCTACAAGAAAGGTTAAAAAAAGGCACACACACAGCATCACATAAGTATTCTTAATAAGCTTTTTATAGACAGGCATGGTAGCTCTGTAGTTTTATATATCTAATACTTCATCTAATGCATTTTTATACTTTATGTGCTGGCTAACTTTTAGGTCATCTCATATGACGACCTGTATGCCCTTATCTTTCTTTGCTGTTACAACCACTGCTTCATCCATTTTTACTCCATCTACGTATTCCTTTTCTGACCTTTTGTTTGTAACATCTATTGATCTGTGAGATTTTCATTGTATTTAAGCCGGCATTATTCAGGCTACTCTCAATCAATCTTACTATAGCTTTTTTTAACCTTAATCTTAATCTTAACCCTTTTTGCATCTTATTTTCTGGCATCCATTTTGCATTACTTTTGTGTCATCATCAAAAAGGTATACTTTCCTATGCAGGTTTTCTGCTAAAGTACTGATAAAGAAATTGAAAAAGAATGGCTCTAGCAGTTATCTTTGAGCAACCCTTCTCAATAAGATTTATTTACTCTGAAAGAATGACCTAAACAGAAGGAAAGATTTGATTAGTTGAACCCACTGAAATACTGAGCTGGTAAAAACATATAAATATCAATCATTTATAAGATCTGATAACATTAAACCAACTAGTAGAAGAAATTGAAAACACCTGATATATCAGACTCCAAAACCAGCACGACAGTGCAATAACAAGTAATCCAGAGGAACGAGAAAAGAATAAGAAATGTTAACAGTGGATAGTAGTAAACATATCAGTCTTTAAAAATTGAGACAAACACTCAGCAGAACTAGCACGGGAGGCACACGTTGAGGAGGAAACCATTCTGCAGTTCATCGTAACATGTATTACAGTAACTTGATAGTATATTGTAAGGCTGGAGTAGATGAACGCTCCTTGCTTAAATTTCTGAACCAATCACCAGTAAGCAGTGAAATCCACTATGACAGTACTTCTGCTTTTCTTCTGGAGCAAGTTTCCCTGTCTCTCCTGTTTCCTTCTTTAACTATGCCAGGCATCTTTGTTTCTAAAATAACTCATTTATGTGTTTGTTTTGTATCAGCTGGCTTTCATAACTTAAGTTCCCTAACTTACAAGTATTTCCTTTAGTTAAAAATAAATCAACATCTCCTGTTTGCTGTAAACCTGAAATGGACTTCCTTATTCAGTTGGGTTGTCATTAAAGTCCATAACCAGCACCTGATTTGTAACATTGATGTTTATTCTGAATGATAAACATAATTGCAAACATGCCATTCACTCTGCTCATACTTAATAAATGCAAAATGTTCTTCTTTTTTAACAATTAGAACAAAACATCCATACATTTACAATTTCTTAACATGTTCACATCAATTATTCAATCTGACAGTGGCTTGAATCTGGATATTGGTCGTATGAGTCATTATAGTACCATAATTTTCCTTTTGACAAACTAACAGTGGACATAAATAAGGTATACTGAAGAGCAATAGCATTGTTTTTAATTTTCTGTTTCTGGTAACACATGATTTATGGTGACTTTACTCTGAATTCAAACTGCTGACCATTTCAGAATATTAACAATAACTGTTAAGGTTATTGGGGGTCTATGTTTTAGCATTTGTGTTTTTATTCATGGCAGGATAATACTTTTGCATAATGCAACATTCTAGTCACAAAATTAATAACCATAAACTTAACAGTCAGTAAGGCCTTAATATTTAGTCAGTTTTAACAGTATAACAAAACAATGCCCAGTTCTGCTGTTCTTCATAACAGTAGACTGACATAATGACACCATTTTCTTCTCTGCAACCCTCTTTCTTTGTTCTCTCAGTTTTTTAAACCACATCCTGCATATTGTATTAACTACATACAACATCCATATATTCTAATCCTGTATCTTATTCTCTTGGTAGTCCCCACCTTTCTCTTCATTATGAACTGGACACCACTGCTGATTCATATTTTCAGTTAACCAAAATATCTATCTCAAAAAGACTCCTTGTTTAGACAGACAAAACTTACAAATTATAACTTCTTGTTTTCATTACTGGATTTAACTAATCTCCCTACACATCTCTTGTTTGAGGTTTATTGTCTAATTAAATGCCAGTGTCATTTTCTCTGTTAAATGGACACTGACTATCTTGTAACAAACGTTGATTTTTATAGCATAACATTACTTCTTGTCTTTACAGTTTTGGTCTCTACTTTTCTGTCTCTCACACACACATACACACACACACACACACACACACACACACACACACACACACACGCACACACTTACAAACATAGAGTCTGTTTCTGAGGTGTACTCCTAGCCGACAATTTTTTTTTTTAAAAAAATAGTGGAAATAATGGATATTTATGAGTTCTCACTTTATGGACTATGTAACTGTGATTATGCATTTCTGTTCATAAAATGGCATTTTCAATCAATGTGTTGTGTCTCACACCTTATGAGTTGGAATGTCAATGTTATGAGAAGTTGACTATCTTAAAACTGTAATACAAAACTGCTAAAAGTCTAATCTTTTTATAGTAAACTAAACATGCCTAACTTTATTAATGTGTAGTATTTTAACACCAAATTTTTAGCATGCCATCGAGGATTCTCCACCTGAAGAACTGTTCAACCCCCATTATACAGTTTTGTCTAATAATATCATCTCATAATTGATTTGTGACATGTTTTCAGACAGAAATTAGCAATGATATTATAAAATTCTTGGGAAAAGGATTTATAGATGACAAGTTGAAAATTTGGTGTTAAATGTTAAGAAATGATGATATTATCAATGCTTATTAAAGTAATCCTTACAAAGCAAAACTAAGAAAGAATGTAAGGGAAATTATTTTCTCACAAACATAAAACATACTCACAATATATAAGGTACATTAGTCCACTAAAATGAATAAAAGGTCATTTTGGTAAGTGGATGTTGTCTAATTTGAGGGGTGTTAATGTTCCTTTCTGGGATATAGAAGACAATTACCTCTGCTGGCAGATCTTACAACAGTCCTATGCAGTGTCATTATTTCCATGTAACATTTGCACTACTGGACATTATTGCCTGCTTATATTATGTCTCCTATTTTCTAGACATTTTTTTACTAGTGCTATCCCCTTAGGAGCCACACCATATCTGTCTAGTTTATTGACTGGCATGCATTATGGTGTTATGTTAGATGACTCGCTAAAGTCTATCTAGGACACATCAAGAAATGCATACAAAAAACTCCCACAGTTCTGACAAAACCTACCACTAAAAAGGTAGACCTAGCTTTCAATAGGGGAAAAAAGGCAGGGTAATACACCAGAAGTGATGTAGAAAATTCAATAACACTACAGTCTGCGAGACACAAGATTTCATCTAGCTCGGTTGAAATACAATCAGTTCAGCAATCATAATGAGTTTGATTGACAGCTCAGTTGCCTGTTGGAGATGGCATGGGGAGGACAGGAGAGAAGAGGAGACCAGTGATGTGGCTTTTCCAGTTCATATCTCCTCAGAAATGAGTGCTTGGAGATACACAACTGGGGCACATGTTCCTACTGTTGAATCCCCAGTGAAGATCAGAGACCTCATAGGAGTGCTGCCTTTAAGGGGATAAGGCTGTGCTGAGTGATACATTATTCATAGATGTGAACAATATGTTCTTGCTAATACCTACTATTTCCCAGCCCTGAGCATATACTGTGGGACTACAGACATACAAAAAATGAACAACTCCTTATGGTTGCCTAAATTATGGCCCCTCTCATTCACTTCTCACCCTGCTGATGTATGGAAAATGAATTTGCCCATTGACTGAAAAAGGATTTGATTGTCTTCAGCCAGTGGAAAAAAAGCTCAAAAAATGGCAAATGATTTCATTTAAGTGCTGCCTATCCTAAGTATAATGTAATATTTAGAGGATTATGATCAGTTCACCAAGCATAACCAAGTTGTTATAAGTTGTGATATGCATTACTGTGATCTGGAGTGCACAGGTGTGCCTGAATATCATAGCCAAATGACTCTGCAATAATAAAATGATAGTCTCTTTCACTCATAGCCGGCCTTAGGCATAGGCCAACTAGGTGGCCACCTAGGGTGGCACTCTAGCAGGGGTGCATTTCCAGACAGAAGTACAGGGTGGTGTTGGGAGCACTGTGGAAACATTTTGCCTAGGGCACCAGTTGACCAAAGCCAGTCCTGCTTTCACTTTGCTTGTTTGTCCTTTTAATTTCATAGACTTTAAGATTTAGTATAAAGGGTTTCCATTTAAGTGTTTCACTCTTCTTCTTCTTCTTCTTTCGGCTTTTCCCGGTTAGGGGTCGCCACAGCATCTCATCTGTCCGCTCATGATTGGCAGTGGAGTTTTACAGTGTCGAGTTGCCAGCCTGGCGCCCAACCTTCCACAGAAGGCACGCCCACACACACACTCACACCTAGGGCCAATTTAGAGTGTCCAATCTACCTACTACATGTCTTTTGGGATGTGGGAGGAAACCGGAGCACCCGGAGGAAACCCATGAAACCACAGGGAGGACATGCAGACTCCACACAGAAGGCACCCCAGCCAAGAATCAAACCGGAGAACCTCTTGCTGTGAGGTGACAATGCTAACCACTGCACCACCCTTTAAAGATCAGTTTGATTCCTCAAAACATGAAAATCTGTGATGTCATATTTAAAAATCCAAATATCAATGCTGTTTTTTGCTCACAGACTGAAAAATAAAATATGACAGGTACATTACAATATAAACATTTTAGATGCACTACCTTGGCCATGCATAGATTACTTACATTTCTGAACTAAACACATATTTTGAGGTAATAGTAAACATGCAGGAATAAACACACACTTAAAACAAAATACTCTAAAGATCAAGCACTGTGAGGTTTGCCAAAAAATTGTTTAATGAGGTGCATGAACTGATCTGTAGAGAAATTATGTATTAATTAACATAACAATTAGCACAGTTTAAGTGCTTTAGCAAATCACCCAGGATGAATGCATAAAAAAGATGCATTTCTGAATAAACTACTCCTTCCCTCATAAAAATAAACTCTTCCAGATCTTTTCTTTCTCTTTCAATTCAATTCACTTTAACTTCATTGTCATATGTACTAGAAACAGCATCACAAAGTAAACTGAAATTCTTAATCTGCAAATCTTCCAGCAACATATAAAAAAGACAATTAGCAAGAAGTAATCTAAGACAACAGACAATAATATAAATACCAATGTTGTGTCTTTCGGCTTTTCCCGGTTAGGGGTCGCCACAGCGGAACTCCGGTCCGCTAATGATTGGCAGTAGATTTTTACGTGCTGGCTTGCCGGGCCTAATGCACAACCTTCAACGAAGGAATGCCCATTCACACATGTCACCACACAGAAGACGCTCTAACTGAGAATCGAACGGGCAACGTCTAACTGTGAGGTGACAATGCTACCGCAGCACCACCACCGCAGTAATAATATAAATACCAATATCAGTAAATATATATAACTGTGCAAAAGAATATATTTGTGCAAATCAAGCTTGTTCCTTCCAAATGTGAACCAACCTACAATATTGAAGGGAAAGGTAGAATGTGAGTTTTATTTAACAGTCTAATAGCTTGAGGTAAAAAACTGTCTTTCTGCCTGGTTGTTCTGGCTGCCATGCTCTTATAATGCCTCCCTGATGGTAGCAGCATAAAAAGTTTGTGTTGTGGGTGATTGCTGTCCATAATAATATGTTGAACCCTCCTAAAAACTCCTTTGGTGTAGATGTCCTCCAACGTAGGGAGTGTTAGTCCAATGATGTTCAGTGCAGTTTTTATTACTTGCTGCAGAGCCTTGTGATCCCGTATTGTACTATTCCCAAACAGGGTTGCCAGACGTCCCTATTTGGGCGGGACTGTCCCGAGATCAGCAGCCTGATCCCGAGTCCCGCCCTGCCGGTTTAAATCCCGGCCAGCCTCCGCTTTTGTTTTTTTTTTTTGTTTTTTTTTTGATTGGTCTGTATACCTGACATACAGGCCAATCAAAAATCGCTAAACACGGAGCTTCTTGTGTTCCACATTAAACAGAAGTAGCTCTGTGTTTAGTGATTTTTGATTGGCCCGTATGTCGGTATATGGGCTAATCAAAAATCGCTAAACACGGAGCTACTTCTGTTGAATGCGGAACTGCAATGTTCTGCATTAAACACGAGAAGCTCCGTGTTTAGTGCAGATCTGTTTAGTTTTTGCTCTTCACTTTTTTTTTCATCCCTACCTTGCCGATACCAAATCTGGTAACCCTGTTCCCAAACCATACTGTAACGGAGTGGGAGAGAATGCTCTCAATTGTACATCTATAGAAGTTGCTGAGGATGGTATTGGACATGTCAAACTTCCTCAGCCTTCTCAGAAAATACAGTCGCTGCTGGCTTTTCCCTACCAGGTCTGTGGTGTTATGAGTCCAGGTAAGGCCCTCAGAGATGTTAATACTGAGGAATTTGAATGCAGCCACTCTATCCACCTCAGACTCACCAGTATATAATGGTAAGTGCTGCGCTATATTCCTCCGCATATCATTGATCATCTCTTTCATTTTGCTGATATTAAGAGAGATCACTGTTCCAGCACCACTTCACAAGCTTCCCTCTTATATGCTGACTCATCACTCCCGGAGGTCAGACCAGTAACTGTTGTATCATCCACAGATTTGACAATACTGGTGTCATGTTGAGAAGAACACAATCATAAGTGAAAGGAGTATATACAGAATTAATGTAGGTACATTTTGGATAAAATATCAATATCAAAATTATGAATTCTTCTTTTGCACAGCCCAAAAGAAGTTGTGTCCACTGCAAAATATTAATGACAATTTTTAATACTGACATTTTGAGTTCATGCCATTTGATAAAATGGAGAGGAAATGCAGAAATCCTGGGTTTGATGGAATCATCCTCTACTGTGCATTGTATGATTATGGTGTTCATTTGTTACCTCTGAGGAGGCACTTTCCCTGGAAAATTTACTTATTTAACAAGAAAATACATGTAAAAAGGTCAAGATATACATGCTACTATGAAACATTCCTGGCTCATATTAAGCATGCTCATGCTTAAAATAGGTATGTAGTTTTCCAAAATCTCATATGCATCATATCAGAAATTAAGGCAGAAATTATGTTAAAAAATGTGAAAATATATATGGTATGCAGAAGCATTCTGCGATTGTTGTTAGTGACTTATTTCCAGATGCTAACAAAACTCAACTGACTATAAAAGTCTCAAGCCTGCATGCCATAGCAGCAACCCTCCACAGCAGAAATAAAAAGAAATCCCTTACCAGGAAAGACTATATCCCTATACCCAATGTTTGAGCACTGACCTACAGATGATTCATTTAACTATTGTGCAATTTCTCTCTCACTAAAGCAAACTCCAGAATCTGTTCCAAAAAGACTGATGCTGGACTTAACGCCCCACCCTCCACTGCACAAATCTTTAGCCATATCCACCCATAAATACAGCAACACTGTCCTCCCACCCACCCCTCCCATGCAATTCCATGCAACTAAGCAAATGGAAGAGTTCATCAGTTACTCAGCACACTTCAACATACACCTGTCAGTCAGGCATGAGTCAGGCTTCAGTTCAGCAGTCCTTCCACTAGTCCTCATTACTGCAGCCTGTTTGTTTTACATGAAACCTATTATGACTGTGTCAAGGGTGCTATTAATTATTAATCCACGAGAAAGGGAAAACTGGCAGGGACAGACTCGCTGAACATTTCTAATGGCTCATGAAATAAAATAAAATGCAGTAGGAAACCACAGTAAAATCTTTCCATAGCTTCTACGACTAAATGATTACAAAGTAAGCATTTGTCTTTTGCAGAAGTGACTGTTTTCAATGTTTATAACGTTTAATAGGGACATGCTAAAGATCTGCAGGTTTCCACTAAATGCTTTCCTGGTACACCAAAAGTAAAAAATGTTTATGAGCATCATTAAAATGGTAAAACAAAGTATGTCTGGTATGTTTGTGTCTTTTTATGTGCTAGAATGGATTGACTCCATGTTATGTTATTAGATTATTTAGACTTTGAATCAGAGTTTAAAACAATTTATGCTCGATCCCTTACCCTTACACCATGCTCAGTTCTTAGGAAGGAAGTCTGTGTTTCCTCTAGCCAAGCTTGATAATAAGGAATCACAGTGCCCTCTGCCCAATTTCAAGATTGGGCTCAGTGTCACTGTGCCACAGGATTTGATAACCTTACTTTGACTTTGAACAGCAGTATAAAATAACTAAGTAATGGTACGACCCATTCAAGTGAATGGAATTTCTTGGCATAGGTAATGCTCCACCCGTATGCAAGTACCAGTACTACTATACAGATAGTGCTCTACTCTAAACTGCAAGTTGCTCAGGTGGGGGTCATTTAAGGACTGCACAATGCAGTCATTGTTGGTTTTTACCTATCAGGCATACATTGTTACATCCAACATACAGGTGGCACTGTGGGAATGGCTAACTTCAGAGGACTTTGTCAGCTATGTGGCAGCTTCAGTGAGTTTCACCTTACACCAGAAATAGGTAACAAGGTTTATTTACATTGAGTATTTCAGGCTTTCTGACTCTCGTTACTTCATCTTGGTGCAGTATGAAATCCATTAACCTGCAGCACTGGAGTAGCAGTGGATAGTCTTAGGCAAATGCTGCCTCCTTTTTGACATCATACAAGAGGCAGAATTGGTTTTCATAATTGCATAGCATGACTCTTGTTTCCATTACTGATCCTGGGAATTATGAGCCTATTAGTCTCGCTAAGATTATTTGCAAAACTATGGATCATATTATAGTCAACATAATAAACAACAATATAGATGCCCTGCACACTAGTTTAGCTATGCAAAAGGTAAAGTATGAATGATCAACCTGCCTGTTGACTAAGGTATAAGGAGCACAAAATGCCCTTCTGGACTTTGCCAGAACCTTCTGTACAATCCCTCATGCTGGGATCACTGATAAACACTCTCCCAGCTTAACATTAAGCCATATATAATTCACTGGGCAAATAAATGGCTGTTTGAGAGAACCCATACTATTAATATCAGAGGTATTCGTCATATCAGAAGTATTCGTTATACACAGAAAACCATTACCATTGGCGTCTCAAGGGCTTTTTCTTGGGCCCTTTCATCTTTGCTATAAATTTCTTTGTTATGAAATCTTACATCAAACGACTATGTCTAAGTTTGCTAATGGTTATAAGCTGAAGGCAGTTATCAAATCCCATTCTGATACTGAAATTCTTCCTCAACTGCTGCACCAAACAAATGGCTTACTGCCAATGCCAGGAAACTCAGCATACTTTATTTTGATAAGTCTAGCATCACTACTGCTTATCATGAAGATAACAGTATACTTACATCACACATTAGGGATTTGGGCACTTACGTTAACAATAGAGTCTCCTTTGACCTCCACTTCCTTGTAGCACCTCCTCAATATTCAAATACTCATTCCTCTCTCTTTAGGCTCATCATTGAATATAATGCAACTCCAGTACATACCTCACTAAGTAACTCAACCAGCTTGGGAAACCACAGCATTTCCCCACCAAAAAGATCTCATGTCTCAGTACCCTTAGCTACTCTGGTAGACTAAAAGGCCTGTCCCTCTATTAAATATTGTATGGCTCCCAATGTGTGATTTATGCTTATCCTTTTGTACTATGAATGAGTCAGCACTCTCAGAACTCATCTGCCTAAACAGAACCAGTCACTCCTGAGAGATAAACCTGTAGTACCACATCAACAACACCAGGTGGTGCAACAGGTACATCGCCCAACATATCCTCCTTTTATGGAACATGCAGTCCTTACATATGACGCACAATACTTCCCTAGCAATCTTTATAACCAGTCTTGATGAATGGATGGATGATTATAAATTTAACCTGAGACTTGTGGGAAATATCTTCTTAATGGAGGACATTGTTAGTTTCCCACCAGTATTGGGTGATATGGCTGATCTCAATGGCCTCCTTGACTGTAAGCTTATTAAAAATGTATGGGCCTTTGAGTACTACTACTACCCTAATTTGTTTGTAAACCCACTCTTTTAACATATATGCACATACTACAGATACTAGCAAAAAATTAATTTTCAATTTGTGATATAGTATTACTGCTGAAGCAAATTACAAGAGTCTGTTATAGCAATCTGCAATGCATCTATATGTTATGCTTTGCATTAGTTCTCCAGATTCCATCAACCAATTAGGTTAATCACTGGGACACGGACATTCTCATTCTACTTTGCATCCAGTTCAATGGCCCTGTTCTTATTATTCCCATCATTACCATCATCATTGAACCCACTTTATTCTATGTCTACATGAAGTTGGGGTGTCATGTTAACTGTTGCCACATCTCTCACTTCAGAGCCACTCTCCTGCCTTCTTCAACAGTCATGCCCTACTGTCACATGTCTTCTCTCACACTCCATCAATCTCTTGGTTGAAATTCCTCATCTCATCTCACCTTCTTTATCAAATCCTCTTCTGCTTTCCTGCACATGTAGCCAAACCGCTCTAATTTGGGGTCCAAATGGAGAGATGAAAAGTCAGCAAGCAAAGGAGAGTAGTAGTGCTGAAACTGAATTCATCCTCAAGTCTTGGTGAGTACCTTCACAAGGTAGACCCTGTTTTCGCAAAATCTCACCAAGGCCACACTGATATATATAGTCTGTATTTATATAGCATATATCATGGACTAAAGTATGTCAAGAACTAAAAAAGGTAGCTGGGTGCACAAGACCTAGGACAAAAAAAAGTGCCCAATCCTGGTAGGCACACTGGTGCCAGGACTGGAAAAGATGACAGTGTAGAATCTTCAAAATATGGAAACAATTCCTACAATGGGGCCAGGTCAGGCCCAGGGAGAAGATGCCCCCCCCCCCGCTTGTAGAAGGAAGTAGCAGTCCACAAAAATCGATAGGCTAAAGAAGAGCCATAAAGATGATAAAGTGCACTATTGAGGATAAGAAAGAAATTATGTATTGTTACTATTATGCAAAAAGCCCATCATTTCCAGACACAAGATATACAAAATGATTAAAAGAGAAATTAGAGGAAAGAAAAATATTTCCGCAAGAAAAACTGTCAGAAGCTTGGAATGAAAATCTGTGTTCATTAATACAACATATTTGTGAGAAACAGTATATTGATCAAGAAACTTTGATCTGTTTGGCAAAATACGCATCTGAGGAAGTGCAAAAATATAAACAATAAAACGAGATATTTGAAAAGTATAAAAAAGAAATATGGACATGGGAAAGAAAGAGATTTGATATGGTGCAATATCTATGCGAGGGAGAAAGACAAATCAATCAATGTAAAGAAGGCAGCCACAAAGGTGCTTGAAGAGAAATACAGCCAAAGGCATCCAAATATGGAAAATTTCACAATAAAAAAAAATATCACAAAGATGGAACAAAGAAAAAAAGATCAGTAAAGTAGAAGTTAAAAAAATAGAAGTTGAAGTTATGGAGTGGCTGCAAAGTGAAGGATTTGGTGTAGAAGGTCTAACACAGGTTACATCACAGCAGGATGGAGTGAGTCCCCAAAGCAGGGAGAAACAGTAAGATCAGGAAACATATGAAGAAGAAATATGGACATGGGAAAGAAAAAGAGATTTAATATGATGTAATATTTATGCAAAGGAGAAAGCAAAACTAACCAATACAAAAAGAGCAACACCAAAGATATTTGAAAAGAAATACAGACAAAGGAATCCAGACATGGAAAACTTTACAATACAAAAAAATAAAAAGACAAAGAGTAAAGCAGAAAAGGAGATTCTGTGCCATACCAAAGCACTTGCCACACCACTCTTTTGTACAGCATACTCCTAGAATTCTCTGGCATTCTTCTGTTCGACACTGTCTCCTGACAATTTGTGCATGTTGACTGCAGCACCTCTGATTATAACTCTGATTTCTTCATTTGTTCTTTTCTTACCAGCTTCATCTTCCAGATACTTGAAGCTGTTAACCTATTGCATTATTTCCCCTTTTATCTCAAATTTCAGTTTTTTCTCGAGTTCTCTGATCTGCTGCCATGACCTCTGTCTTGTCTGCAGTCAGTTTCATTGTGTGTGCCTCAATTCTGCATTCCGGTCCCCTATCATTTCCTAAAGTTCTTGTTCAGAGTCTGCTTGTAGTATCATATTGTCTGCATGCAACAGTTTGTTCAACTGTCCCTGCCAACCTAAGTATTAATGTTGTCTGTCACCGGTATGAGCAGGAGTGGTTTCAGGAATTAACCCTAATGGAAACCCACTCCAACTGGGAACCCTTCTGTGAGTCTGAACACTGTTCATACCTCTGGCATTAAGTTCTTGCATATAGCCAGCATTAATTGTAGCAATGCTCCTGGGAATTCAAATCATTGCCGGTCCATCCGAATCAGGTTTCTTGGGACTTTTTTATATCATTTCTTCAGGTGTATTTGCAATAGGACTTCCTCCTCATCTCAAATTTTCTCCACTGTCTCGCTGTAAACAATGGTTCAGTTAAACTGCATCCTTGACAGAATCTCTCATCTTACTTTATACTTGTCTGTATATTTATTAGTCAGCCTGTTTAGCACTTGCATGCTGTGTGACAGGAGTCTGATAACTGTGTACTGTCTGCAGTTGTCCTTTGTTCTTGTACTTTGGCACGAGAATGTTTATTCACCAGTCAGCAGGGATATGCCTTACCATGTTGAGTACCCTCAGGAACCATTTCTCCCTTAACGCACCCAACATCTTCATTAGATCTGCCTTCATGTCATCTGAACTTACTGCTTTCCCTGACTTAATTTAACTTACTTCCTCCAGGGCAGGTTCTTCCTCTTTCATTATAGTTTGTTCATGTGGCAGTACAACTTCTTTGGGGTACTCTTTGATCAGAAGCTTAATGAAGTACTCCTTCCATTTGCCTTTAATGGTCTCTGTACTGGTGAGCTGATTGTTGTTGGCATCCCTTATGAATAATGTCTGGTAATTATCTTCTTTATCGTTCAGTTGCTATGCAACCTGATAGCGCTCCCTAGTGCTATCTGTTGAGTTGCTTTCCAATGTTCCTGTATTGACTGCATTGTTATACATATCTATTTCTTGACTGGGTGGGTGGGTGGGTTGGTTTTTGAAGCCTTTTCTGCTATGATACTGGTCAGAGACACATAACCCATATGTCATAATCATGTTTGCAAAAACTGCTTTAAGTAGTACACTAAACTATAGACATTCAGTAGATGCATTTTCATGCTAAAGGTAGTATGTATACCTCTCAACTACCCACATTTTCTCAGAATGTTAAGATTTTTGCCTCCAATTTTTTATCTGTTCCCCATAAATGTTTTTTTTTTTCTGGAAACTCATTCAGGATAAGTCTCTAAATGACATGCATTTGATAATGTGACACACATACTAACCAAAATTCATGTGACATTGAACCGAAGCTCTCATAACAAAGCAGAACAGAAATAGCATAATAGAAAGCAGATGACAGAAAAGAAACAGGAAACTTTAAAAGGAATACATTACATATTTTAACTAGATAAATCAAACTCTGACTGGAAAGGGGTCCATGATTTTCATTGTAGCAATGGCATTTACAGACTATAGTTAAGTGATCATCTAGTTCTGTTTCACATTTTTTAAAACTGTTTTCATTTCTGATATGCTTTGCTAATAGATTGCAAGTACAGAAACAATCTTACTGAGGGAATTTTTATTATTTCTACTCAAAAGCCAGACTTTTTAAATCTGTTGAGCTCTTGATTTGGGTTCTTAAGGTGAAAGGATTAATTGTAGGTTCAGCCATTTTTGCTAGAAGGGAGGAAATTTGATAAATACAGAAGTTGAAAGGTTAGAAAGATATTTGAAATAGTAGCTCATGCTGCACTAGGTAGACACTTGCCTTCCTCCATGCTCCCAGGAATCAGAGCGGGAAATTAATCTGATGAGTTTATTTAGGGTAGTTTGAAGGCTGTTGATGTTTTGAGAGGAGCTAAGGCAATAATGCATATTCTAACTTAAGAACTGAAACTGATGTACCCAATTGCTCTTCTTAATTTGAATGGGAGAATGTTTGTGAGCTTGTTGATTAAGTTGCTTTAGTTCATTATTTGTTCATCTTTCAATATTAGATGTAAATGCACAATCTGGATCAAGCTATAAATATAAACATTTATTTTGTTTAGTCAACTCAGTTGTATACAGGGATAGAGACCTGATGGTAATCCAAATGATCTGGGTTGATTTAGTGACCTGGATGCCGGAGGAGCTAACATGAAACTCAGCGAGAAATGAGAAAATAGTACCTGTTCACCTATCTCATGGAGGAAGGTAAAGAGAGAGATGTGCTGAAACATACATATCATGTTTCACTCGCATATAGACGAAAACTTTTGGCTGTAATGGTGTCAGCTGGTATGAGTAGTGAGCAGGAAGAACACAACATCATGAAAGCAAGGATGACTTGTTTATAGCACTTATAGTTAACTCATAAAGGCTGGTTTAAAACATATTCATATACAAGCTACAAATCTTTTGTTTGTCCAGCACCACTTGTTAAAATATGGACTTCCCTTTCTCTCCACTCCTCCACCCTGCTCAGTCACGCTACCAAGAAGGGGAAGCTAGACTCTCTAATGACCAACAGGTTAAAACCAGACATGAGCAGATGTACAATTCAGATAAGAAGGAAGTACCAATGCAGTGCCACAATGCCACAGTGCAAAAGCTCTTCCATGTCAAGTCACATAATCGGTGAGAGAAATAAGTATTTGCATTGTTTAACCATATCAGTAGAGCTGTTGAGAGGGTCAGCTATTTTAAGGGCATCAACATAATTTATTCTTTGAGAGGTAAAAAATAACACAGAGCTGTTTTTTTTTCTGTTAATAGCCAATTAGTTGTTAAGCATCCAGTGAAATTGCAAGGTGTAGTTTGTCTGAAGTTTCTTTTCTATATCCACATGTTTTAGCTCACTTATAAGAATGAGATCAAATGTGTAGAGGATTATGTTATGTAGGTCTAAGATTAGGTAATTGATGAATAGCAAAAATAGGATGGACCCTAACACTAGTCCCTGGGGAAACTACAGTGCAAAAGTATCCACTTTTGAGTTTTGGTGGTCATAAACCAGGGGCCAGATTCATGAAAGCTTGCACGGAGTCTAAGAGTAGAGTAAGACTCCATGCAGCCAACACGTCCACCTAGCAATCCAGGAACAGCCGGTAGGGGTGTGCAACAGAGTTCCTAAAATGACTCTTACACGGACAGGGCTAGGATATGCAAATTACCTCAATTGCAGGCGAAAGCTATGCAAATGAGGTAAATTTGCGATCCAGGAAACCCGAACCTGTCTGAGTAAGAGTAATGTTATTTGCAGAAATGTACTCCGTTGACAACTGAGTACGGTTCTGCAAATAGCAAAACGAAGCCGTGACAGCTCCAAAAAAAGGATGCATCCAGTTGAGGAAGCATGCCAATGGCCAAAAATACGGCCATTGGCAATGTTCACCGATGCAAAATAAAAATAAAATAATTTTTTTTATCCCGATCGCCAATGTTTAAGCATAGTGCAGCGCCACGCAAATGCGCTGCACTCTAAAAACCAGAAAATCAATAATTAAAATCCACAAATGTGGATTTTATTGTAATTTCTAATATACAATGCAAGGGAATGGCAGGCCGAATATAACATGGCTACCGAGTAGAGGTTGCTAAGTGGGGAAGCTCAGACTAAGAGATGTAACCAAGCATTAGTAGGCAATCCTATGCAAATGAGGGTAAGGATAGTGAATCCCAAGTTTACATAGCAAAAGAGCACAGTCAGTGGAGTACCAAAAAACACAGCACAATGGGGCCGGAACCTCAGAAATAATCCACCAACGTTGAAAAGTCCAAGCTTTAATGTTGATGTAATAAAAACATGCCAATACAATCCACAATACGTAAGCGCTTTCGTTTGGCCTCTGCCAAACTTTTTCAAAAAAAAAAAAAAGTTTGGCAGAGGCCAAACGAAAGCGCTTACGTATTGTGGATTGTATTGGCATGTTTTTATTACATCAACATTAAAGCTTGGACTTTTCTACGTTGGTGGATTATTTCCGAGGTTCTGGCCCCATTGTGCTGTGTTTTTTGGTTTCTGAAGTTTTGTTTTTCATGACTTTCACAGTCAGTGGAGTGTAGGAGTAGGATAAGGGGAGTATCAGAGTAGAAGATAAGTGACATCATGAGGGAGGTATGTATGAAAGAAGTGAAGCTCATTGGAGCAGAGTGGCATGTGTTTGCTGTCAGTTACGCATCACTGGAAGAGATGTGTCAACAGGTACCCTAGCTAAAGGCAAGAAATCAAAGTTATATGCCGTGGATAACACTAAAGTTTCTTGTAGAAGTACTTGCAACATGTTTGCGCATGTGTGCGTGGCCGTACATCCGAGTAAGACTGTGTGCGCACGTGTGCGCCTGTGTGTGCGTGTTTAAGCAAGAGTAAGCATGTCTAAGGTTTTTTAAAATTGTGTAAATGCATTTGTGCCTGTGTGTGTGCGTTTTAGCAAGAATAAGCAAGTTTTAGTCCGTGTAAGCATGTGTGTGCACGTGTGAGCTGGTGTGCACGTGTTTGCACTTGTTTGCGTGACACTGCCCCCCCTGAGGAAACAGAAAGGGAAAAGGAAGCACAACAAATAGTAGGAAGTTAACCAGGGAGTACTAGCAGAGCTAGCAGGTGAAAACAATCAGTATCAGGCAATTACACAGGCAGTACACTAGACCAGCCCAGCACTTAAAACTCAGCAAACAACTTTCCACTATGTTTTTCTCAGAGACACTGCAACACTGCAGTAAGCTAATAGAAGTGAAAACTGAAAAAGCTTTACTGAGACAAAGAAATGTTAGGGGCTGCCATTGCTGTTATAAGGCGACATATGCAACATGCTGAGGATGGTGACAATGCAAATGCTGCTGAGCAACCCACAGTGAGGAGACGGAGAAGAGTGTACAGGCCCAGGGTAACCTACCAGGGGCTACATGAGCTGGAGATAGTGAAGCGCTATAGAATGGACAGAGACCTCATGCAGCAAATTGTTGAGCTGTGCAGGCCATGCCTCACACACAGAACCAACAGAGGGGAACCCATCCCAGTGGAAACCAAGGTATGTATTGGCCTAAGAATACTAGCAACAGGTACCTGCCAGAGACAAACTGGTGATATAATGGGTATTTCACAGGCATCAGCATCCAGGGTACTGCACCAGTTCCTGAATGCCATGTCAGCACATGTCGGTGATCATGTATATTTCCCCAATTCCTGTGAGGTATTGGCCAGCAATATGCATCTTTTCCAGCAAATAGCACAATACCCTGTGGTAGTGGGTGCAATAGACTGCACGCAGATACGCATCAAATCACCAGCTGGTGAGCGGGGTAGGGTCTACTATAACTGCAAGGGTTTCCCCTCCATCAACTGCCAGGTCGTGTGTGATGCCCAGGGCATAATAATGAATGTGTGTGCTGGCTGCCCTGGAAGCTACCATGATTCCCATATCTGGCATTTGACACAGCTGTACCAGACATTTGCCAATGGGGACATCCCTCATGGTCACCTAGTGGGGGATGCTGGATATGCACACAAGCTGTGGCTGATGACCCATTAGAAATGCACACACACCTGAACAGGAATGCCATAATGAGGCACAAGCACAAACACGAAATGTAATTGAGCATGTGTTTGGGCTGCTCAAGTCATGGTTCCGGTGCCTGGACACATCTGGTGGAACTTTGCAGTACTCACCAACTACATGTACCCAAATAGTCATGGTATGTGCTATGTTACATAATATGATCCTGCGAAAACAGCTGCAGCAGGAGCAGCATAGGGCTGGGCCAAACAGCCCCCCACCATTGCCAAGGCCATCACAGGCAGAGCGTGACTCAGAGGAGGAACAACCTGAGCCTGCCCCAGTAGGCAGAAGGAGGAGTGCCTGGTATGCTTTGGCCTTGGCAAAGAGGCAATGCATAGCATATACACTGGCTCAGTAGGAACCCTGGAAATGATACCTCTCTCTGACTCGCACATATAGTAAAAGGGATGCCTAACTTGACACTACCTGTTAACAAACATGTATAGGGAGTGTAATATGTGCATCCGACATAGGCAGCCCTGCAGCACTACCCGAGGCATGATTGCCATGTGTTAAGCAATATAAAGCAGTGCTAAATAGCTTTTACCACCATTTAGTATATGTAAACAAAATTGCACACACTAAGTAGCACAATGTTTGGCAATGTTGAGCAATATTGGGCAGCGTTCAGCAATGTTGGTTAACATTGAGCAGTGTTGTGCAAGTTTGGTCAAAGTTGGGCATAGTTCAGAAAAAGCAGGTAAACATGGTCATATTTGCTTCACTGTTCCTGAAGCAGTCTGGTCTGCCCAGTATGAAAATATGAAGCAGTGACAGTCCTCAAACCCAGGATACTGTGCACTACAGTCATAGTACTGAACCACTAAACCATGACAGTATGTCAGTGGTCAGTTTGTATGAAGAAATGTTGATAAGTCTATGCAAAGTATCTCATGGAAACCCTGAGGCACAGCATAATCCCTGTCAAGTTATGACACAAAGATGAGCCCTGCAGTAAGAATAGAACCTGATTTTCAACACACATATAGTATAAATGCTAATATTGGTCATGTTCACACACATCAACAAATGTAGTGGACCTCAGACAGCAACATACTGAAAGGTCAAACTGGGCATGCTCACACACTTCGGCCATGTCTGAGTACAGCAGTGGGCCACACATATCTGGCAGTTGCATGTGTTAACCCAGGAACCTCTCACTATTCACCAATCCGCCTTGTGCACACAGTTATATGACAACAGACACATATATAATATAGTGGAACCCTGTCATAATCCAATATGTTCTGCAGATACTTAGGTTGTTCATAGAAAGTGGGAAAGCAAAGAAGAAACAAAACCTGCAATCAGTATCATCAATAAACAATGTGCATCCTGAACATTATCATAGGTTCAGAGGTTGATATTAGGCTATCTGCCCTAGGGTATGTATAAGCCTAGCCAGAGTGTGTTTGGCTTTTGCAACCCTGTTAGATTAGTAGACTGTGCCTGTGAATAGTAGGTCACACAAGATAGCCCATTTATGTTTAGTTTATTGTGCCTTTGTCTAGCAGGGACCCAGAAGATATCCCAGGGGTAAACATACGATCACCCATCCACTTGTCAAGAAGTCTCCTGTAGGTGGTTAGTGGGGGGCTCTGCATATACGGGACTGGGATCTCATTCCAGAGTGAGTGGAGCCTATGGGATAGGAATCTGTCCCTCCAGCATGTCCTATTAATATCTGTGCTGAGGTTTACGTCCCTGGAGCGTGTAGCTCTAAGGGATTCAGATATCCTGAAGTGGAGCATGTCCATTAATTCTGGGTTGGACATGGCTTTAAACAACAGGCACAGATCGCATCCGAGTAGGCGGTAAGCGACTGAGTAGAGCTGGGGTTACTTTAGCCAAACTGCGCAGGACATCTGTGTGAGTCCCTAGATCTACTTGGTGAGGTACTTATGTGGCCATTACAGTTGCTACAGGTGTCGGGTAAGGTACATCCGAAATGGGGCATTGTATCCAAGCATGGGCCTGATGAGTATAGGGGCACAATAACCTCACTTGATCTAGATGTGAAACCTTATGGGATAAGGTGGGCTATATAGAAGGTCTGTCTAACCACATTGACAACGTGATTGTAAAAGGCGAGAGTACTAACTACTCGTGTCCCCAAATCCCTAATAACACCTACCATACGTGATGGATTACCACCTATGCGGTAATGTGTGGGCACGTTGTTATTCCCAAAGGGGATGACTATGCATCTAATGGCAATTAGCTGTAGGCCATGGCTCTGTCACCAGTTATGCATCTCTGTGAGACCTTTTTTGAGGATGCTTGTGCCAGCTGGAGAGTTGATTATGGCACCCAGTTTGCAGTCATCTGTGAACATGGTCAGCCATATTCCTCCTGTGTTAGCCTGTATGTCAGAGAAATATATACTGAACAAGAGAGGTCCCAGGACTGAGCCTTGTGGGAAGCCATGTGTAACTGGTGTATAGTCAGACATGGCTCTTGCAATACTGACCATGTGGGTGCTATCCGTGATCCAGTTAGCAATCCATCTTGTGACATATGTGTCGATATTGAAGCTGGTGAGCTTATGTATAATGCCCGAGTGGGGTATTGTGTTGAAGTGTTTTGCGAGGTCCAGGTAGGCTGTGTGGACAACCTTCTCTACGTCTATGGACCTAATAACTGTTTAAAGAAGTCAAACAGGTACAAGAGGCAAGATCTGCCCACAACAAAGCCGAATTGTGTAGGATCCAGTGTCTGTAGGTTCCCGATGTCTATGTGTATGAGTTCCATGATGATACGCTCCATAGCTTTGCATACCAGGCTAGTTAGGCTTATAGGGCAATATTGTCCGGGGTCTGTTGTGGCACCACCTCTGTGGAGCGGGACCACTGTTGCTGTACACCATTCCTTGGGTACATATCCTGCAGTAACTCTGATATTGAACAGTGACTTAATGTGAGGGTTACGTTCGTCATGAAGCTCGTGTAAGACGCAGGCCGGGACACCATCTGGTCCCATTGATGCTATGTTGTCTGCTTTGGAGAGGGCAGCACTCATCTCTTCATCTGTGATGTCAGGGAGGCTACACTCTGTTGGGATGGACATTTGCTCTTTAGGGGGGGATAGGGGGAGACATTTGCACTGAACCTGTTTGCCAGGATGCTGGCAATGTCTGTGCGTTCAGTGTATCTTTTGTCATTATGCAGTAACTCACAGCATATCTGTGAGTTTCCACCCTGGTTCCTGACATAACTAAAGAAGGCCTTGTGATTGTCCTTAGTGTCTGGTGCAAGTTTCCATTAGAAGCAGGCCTTAGATGAATTAATGAGTGATCATAGCTTTTTGCTAGTACTGATCAGAGATGCCTTCCATTTTTGGGATTGTGCTCTGTCATGTAGTAGCCTCCTCCTTTTGTTGTATAGCTTATTAATGGCCGGGGTCCACCAGACAGGTCCCCTGCCTTTGGAGGAGTGAGCCTTGTTGTTATTTGGGATAGCATGATCCATGCATTCCAGTAGGTGTCCATAGAATGCGTTTGTAAAGGATTCAGTGGTCTGAGCCATATTTACCACTGTCCCAGGGTCTTTGACGGATACCACCTTGGTTTGGAGAAGTGTGACATTTGCTTTTGAGAAGTTCTTCACCGAGATTACCTAGGATGGGGGTGGGGACAGGATATGTATGTCCAGTGAGATAAATGTATGGTCTGACCTTACCAATGAGGGGTATACCTCTGGTGTGGAACATAGAGTCCCCATGTTGGTGATGATCAGGTCCAATATGTTTTCCCCTCTTGTGGGTGTGGTGACCAGTTGTGCCACAGCATTTGAGTCTATAAATCCTAGCAACTGTTGGGTGAGGGCGTTGGTGCTTGAGTAGTATTCCCAGTCAATGTTTGGGTAGTTGAAGTCACCCAATATAATGGTGTTTGGCGAGACCTTCAAATTCTCCAGTGTTCCCAGGAATACCGAGTGGTGTTCCTGAGTTCGGGAGGGTGGTCTGTAGCAGGCTACAAACTGAAAGGCAGTTTTGCCCACTGTTAGTTGCACATGTATGGTCTCCGATGCTTCATGCAGTGCTACTAACCTGGAGGTGTGTGTATCTGTGATGTATATGGATACTCCCCCTATTTTTGTTGGCCAGTCCGAGTCTTGTGGCCGAAAAGCATGGTATGAAGTATAACCTGGTAGTGCTGGTGTGCTTTTGGGAGCCTGAACCAGGTGTCTGTTACGGCACAGATGTCGACATTTTCCATACTGAGGAGAGTCCTGAGTGTCTGCATTTTGAGGGTTAGACATCTGGTGTTGAGCAGCATTACCCTTAGTTTTTTTTACCTTGTAACGTCTATGGAGGTGGGTTTGTCTTTTGAGCCTCGCTTAAAAAAGCTACTATGGGGGTGGCAAGAGCCTTAGCAAGTATTTGAAAGTCTAGGGATGACAGGTGCAAGCCATCCATAGCAAAGCTACGTGCCATGTCGAGCATGTCATCCCAGGCTGACAGACACTGGATCCCCTTTGAATGACACCAATATGTTAGCCAACTGTTAAAAGTGATCAGTTCGTCTGTATACTGTGACATCATTCTTGGTGAGGGTAAGATGCTACACAAGGTCAGGGTCATACTGGCCTGGGCTACATGATCAGAGAGATCCTCTATGTCTCTTGTCATGTAGTCCAGGGAGGAATGTCTAAGGTTATTTACACTAGCATGGACAATGATGGAGCCATATTTGTACTTGCTTTGGAGTGACCTGAGTGCATGTGTTATGTGGCGGATCCTGGCACCCGACAGACAGCTCAAGTGATCTTCTCCTTGTTTAGCCTGGTGAGTGGGACGTCCCTGTGTCTGACAATAAGAGTCACCTATTACAAGTGTATTAGGTGTGTTGTTTAGCCCTAAGGGCAGTGACTGTGTGGCACACTGACTTTGTGAACTATGTGACATGTGGGTATTGTTGTGGGGTAGCAGTTGTTTGGGTGTCTGCTTTGGAAGTCTCTGCTGCTTAGCCAGAGTTTATTTAGAGCCTCCGAGTATGTTTTTGTATGGTAATGTATTTTGTTTGCTGTCGCTATAGATCTATGTGAGACTGGATTTGTGGGGTGTGTGGTTACCTTCACCACCTGATAGACTGTGCCAGTCATGGGTTGAGAGTGCTCAGCCTCCTGTTTGTCTATATAGTTGCATCTCTCATATATATCTGAGTTTGTTGGGAGGAGGAGAGGGTTGTCTGTGTACATAAGGCAGTTGTAACATTGCGTCAAAATTCCAATATTCACCAGCTGGACTGGAGAGTACACACGAAACCGACCTTTGGACATGCCAGGATATTATGATGACATACTCTGTTGACTGATGAAAAAGGATCAGTAGGGTGTTAAGTGTGTAAAAGAGTATAACAGGGGTTTAGTGGTCAGGTTTGTCGGCGTTTTGGAAAGATTATCTGTGAAGGAGTCCAGACAGAACCATGACACCTCCTTCAGCTATGTCATAAATAGCAATGTACACTCATATATATCCTGAGTCAGGGCCAACTGTACCTGACTGACAATGCCGACATCCTGTCAGACAGGCCCATATATACATAACCACCTCCCACTGACAAAAGGCCCTATAATCATACCAGGAGAGATCACATGTAGAATGGGTAAACAGGTCCTCCCAAAGTCGAAAACATGGCATCAATTGGATAACATTGTTTCCCTATATGTGTCATAAGTGAACTACAGAACAAACAGACCCTGCACCTGAACAGTCTGTTGAGCCTCACACCCTCTCTACAGGATCTGAAACTGTTGAATGTGTTACAGCAACATATGGCACACCCCACAAGTGTTGATGCACAACAGACCATGGGAACTATAGTCCTATAACCTATGAAGTCTGAACTGCAAGGCCATGGAGTCCATCATGATTGAAGTCATAAACAGAGCTATTGGAAGCCGACAAACACACAACCCTACCAACTGTGGTATGTTCATGGGAAGATCATGTTTCCCAAACCTGCTAGACTGTTTGCAAGGTAGCCACCCAGGACATACGTCACTGAAAGGAGCTACACACGTCCCACATAGACTTTGAATAGCCCTTTATCAACATCCCAGACACGTCGTATCCACAAAATCAACAATCTGTGCATAAATATGTATTGTCATATGAAGGAATGGCAATTTGTCCACAGATAGATCACACAAGCTAAGAATTGTGGAATCCTGTTCAGGCTGTTAACACCTGCTGACCCACATGGTTCATTCCTGGGATTGCATAAAACAAAGTGCACACACATTACCATGTCCAGTCTGATGATGTCCGCATCCTACAAATATAGCAGGAGAAAAAAAGCCACCCAGTAAAGCATATAGTGTATCGTGTTAATGTATATCTCTCTACTATCGTAACATAGTTAGGTAGGGGTTTGAATCCTGCAATTGCTGAGTGTGTGTGATTTCCTTTGAGAGGAGTGACCTTTTCAGAGACTGTGAAAACACATCAAAAGATGTAAATTCCTTTTTGGCAAATCTGAAGATGTCAGTATCCCACAAATACAGCAGTGGAAATGAAAATTCACAGTAAAGCATATAGCGTGTCGCGTTAATGCTTATTTCTCTAGTATTATAACATGGTTAGGTAGGGGTTTGAATCCTGCAATTGCTGAGAGAGGTGTGTGTGTAATTTCCTTTGAGAGGAGTGGCCTTTTTGGAGACTGGGAAAACACATTAAACGAGGTAAGTTCCTCTTTGGCAAGTCTGATGATGTCAGTATCCCACAAATACAGCAGTGGAAATGAAAACTCCCAGTAAAGCATATAGCACGTCGTGTTAATTCATATCCCTCTAATAGCATAACATAATTAGGTAGGGATTTGAATTCTGTAATTGCTGTGTGATTGGGGGGGTGTATGTGTGTGTGATTTCCTTTGGAAGGAGTGGCCTTTTTGGAGACTGCGAAAACACATTAAAAGAGGCAAATTCCTCTTTGGCAAGTCTGATGATGTCAGTATCCCACAAATACAGCAGTGGAAATAAAAACTCCCAGTAAAGCATATAGTGAGTCGTGTTAATGCGTATCCCTCTAGTATCATAATGTAGTTAAGTAAGTGTGTGAATCCTGCGATTGCTGAGTGTGTGTAATTTCCTTTGAGAGGAGTGACCTTTTTGGAGACTGTGAAAACACATCAAAAGAGGTAAATTCCTCTTTGGCAAGTCTGATGATGTCAGTATCCCACAAATACAGCAGTGGAAATTAAAACTCCCAGTAAAGCGCATAGCGTGTCGTGCTAATGCGCATCTCTCTAATATCATCACATAGTTAGGTAGGGGTGTGAATCCTGCAGTTGGTGAGAGTGTGTGGGGGGGGGCAGTGTGTGTGTGCTTTCCTTTGAGAGGAGTGGCCTTTTTGGAGACTGAGAAAACACATTAAAAGAGGTAAATTCCTCTTTGGCAAGTCTGATGATGTCAGTATCCCACAAATACAGCAGTGGAAATGAAAACTCCCAGTAAAGCATGTAGCACGTCGTGTTAATGGATATCTCTCTAGTGTCATAACATAGTTAGGTAGGAGTTTGAATCCTGCAATTGCTGAATGTGTGCGTGTGACACTATTGATCAATGTGTTGTGGGTTTTGCTTTTACTACTGTATGACATATCAGTAAAACAACAGTATGTGCATTGCACACTTCAGGTATCTGTGTGGCAAATACACATATGTACATGTGACCTCAATTGGTAACTGTGTGGCAAAGACATATATGTACATGTGACCTCAATCACTTCATAGGTGGGAAGCCTGCTTTCAACACAAATGCATCTGTTACCATTGACAGTTGGTGCTGCTGCTTCTCAGACCGTAAGTCACATATGTATGTATGTGACAAGTCCAGCCACTGTAGTGATCTGTGCCCTAGGTCATGTATCACACACACACATGACAGTTTCTATAGAATAGTGTGAGTGAGGGTTCATGCCTGGGGCATATGTCAGACATGTTCAAACACAACACAGTCTGTCAATAATGGGCATTCATTATAGGTGTACAACAACTCCGTGGATATGCATACAGACCCCTTATTGCTTATGTGATACACTGAGTGACATCAGCATACCTTTGAGAATGTGAATATCAAAGGGCAGATGACATTACATGTGGCTGTATGTACACATCGGTACCCCTGCTACATGTTGTGGGCTACTACCAATGTGGTACTGTCAGGATACTATGTATAGTAAATGTGGATGACTATGCTATAGTTGGCTTATAGCTTCACAGCATGGGTTTGTCAACAGGTATCTGTCTGTATGATACCCTTGTGGAGGATAAGTGTCTAATCCAGAGAATGCATTGTAGGCCACTGTATGCATTACCAGATGTGGACGGACATATCCCTAGTGTGTCTGCTTGTACCTAGGATGGCCACATGCCAAACAGGAGTGGTCACGGGAATGTGTGGCAGTCAATACCACGGTAACTACTATAGTACAGTACCGGAAGGATTCAAATGCTACTGTGTATCCTACAGCTGTGTGTCAGTTGTCAAGACATCATCGAATGATTGGTTAAAATCAGGCTGTTGAGGTTATGTACACTACCAGAATGCAAACCAATGACTGATATTAACAGTATCACCCACAGCATAGTGTCATACCATGTCATACACACATGTGTACCCAAGTTGTAACATATGTGTAGTAAAATGTATACTGGCCACCAATAGGAAATATGAAGTGTTAACACTGTGTAATACAGGGCATGTCACCCTTCCCATGTGTCCACCATGCACATACATGCAGACAGTGCACCTCCACCATGTTCACAAATGTACACCTGCAAATCTGTACTGCACACATCACACAAGTAACGTCCACTCACCAACACATGCTGCCAGTACCACACACATCAGCCAAGTGGCACATGGGCAGACAATCCATGTTTGGAATTAACACTGGTGTAAACAATACTACATTGATAATCATAGCTTTGATGCATCATGCCTGCTCAGATATACCTACAAGGATATCATTACACTTTACTGTTGACAACATGCTAACATTACTACACTGCTATTAGGTCACCCTGTGCATCAGCACCATGTTAGCCTGTTCCTGCATCAATGTCACAGATGACAGGAGGTGGCACAGTTTCATCATATGCACAGGGCGTGTTATTGGTTTGCCAGAGCCCGACAATGACCCATTCAATCGACATGTGTGTGTGTGTGTGTGTGTGTGTGTGTGTGTGTGTGTGTGTGTGTGTGTGTGTGTGTGTGTGTGTGTGTGTGTGAGGGACAACAGTACAGTATGGGTCAGTGTTGATGTAATGTGTGTGTGTATGTGTTAGCCCTAGGTATTGGGTTTATGTGTGTGTGTGCCTGCATGCACACAATTCCCCCTTGTGGCTGCCAAATAAGGGAGGTTGTGGGACAGCCACAGACTGTACCTGCCAAGCTGTACAGATCACTGTCTCCAGCCACGGACACAGTACCTGTGCCTGGCAGGGGTGACACGGACAGTATCGGATACTAAGCCAGACTGGGTACTATCGTCAGAGGCAGAGGAATGTTGACTGGACCCATGTCCCTGCTGGGACTGGCCAGAGCCATGTGCACGTGGTCATCTCGAACGGTCTACCGACAGCCCAGCCACAACACTGCTGGGGCTGGTACTGCCACTACAGGAGTGGCTAGGACTTGTGTGTCATTCACAATGACTGCCAGCTGATGATGTTGCTGGCATCAATCCACATCGACGTCTTAGCCATCCTGCACTGTCCTGGCACACGGACATTACATTGCAGAGGACATCTAGTGTCTCCCCCCAACGTCTATCAATGACATCGGTGTAATTGCAGATGGCACTGGCAAGGTCATGAATACTGTCATTGATAGCAGTGTTATGAGCCCTCTGCACCCTTAGTTCCTGCCTGATGTATCATTCCATATGTGCCTGTGCCTGCATTACAGCCCGGAACATACCTGAGGTTGTGAAGCCTGTGAGGGCATGTCTGCCAGGGGCATTACAACCAACAGTGCTCCCATGAGAACCCCTGGACATATGCCTATGTGGTACCATTCCAGGTGTCTGGGCATGGCTGCTGTGTGGGGTTGCATGTGCCATAGATACCACACTGTCCTGGTCAATGCCTACTGTATGCTGTTCCTCAGCTAAAGCCATTGGTGTTGAGGGATGTATTGGCAGTAATGTATGTGTGCATAGACGGGGTGGAAAGCTGTGTACTGTCGATTGGCGGACCATTGACAGACCCTGTCAAACCTGCCTGTGCCACAACACATGTATCATCATGTCCACTATTTGTGGCAGTGACTTCAGGTACCCTGCTGCACTCATCCAACAATACCTCAGCACCTGTGAGAGGGAGACAGGAAACACACTTTACCATCTGTACAGGATGTTAGCACACATGCATACATGCACACATGCACACATGCACACATGAACACATGCACACATGAACACATGCACACATGCACACATGAACACATACACACATGCACACATGAAGACATGCACACATGAACACATTAACACATGAACACATGCACACATGAACACATGCGCACATGCACACATGCACACATGCAAACATGCACACATGAACACATGAACACATGCACACAGGCACACATGCACACATGCACACAAGCACACAAATACACTACTCAGTCAAGTTGACACACACACACACACACACACACACACACACACACACACACACACACACACACACACACACACACACACATACACACACACACACCAGCAGTAATATGGAACATATTCATTAGTGGTTGACGGTGGAGTACAGTATCACAAGCCAAAGAGTCCTATCACACATGTCAGCATGCAGGATGTGTGTTGCTCAACAGCATGCATTGGGAGTGTAGAGAGTCCTTGTTGATAAGTATACATGTCGTTGATGCATGTGTGTTGTTCAATGATTGACCTCACCCTGGAACACAATGTGTACATGGACACAACATTGCAGTGCAAGTCTGAAATGCTTCCCAATGTCCTGTGCACCATCACTCATAAGTATACATACCATGGCTGGATGCACACAACTGTCAGGTGTATAACAATGAATGCTATGTGTAGTACTGTAGTTACTGTAACTGGATGTAGTGTAGCACCATGAGCCATAATCAGGCAGCATCAAGTGGTCACTCAAGGCCACTAGTGTATGTCACACTGGCAACTATCTTGCTGTACCTGACCTGCACCACTTTGGCTACATTAACCATTTCACAGCCAGTTGTTACATGGGCATGTCTGGTGTTCAACAGGGAGCATTGCCTAACATGACTGTGTTGTGTGTTGAAGCGTGCTGCACCGCCCCATGATAGGCCTCTACCCCCTCAGGTATAGTATGTGTGCTGTGTTGATGACATTTGGGATACTGGAGTATGACCTTACAGCAGGTGTCTACATACGCCATGTGTATCATATTAACACTTACTGCATATGACAAAGTGGTGTATGTTGTGTGCATGTGTATTGACTCTGCCTATGCAATGTCCACTATAGTGTACCACAATTGGTTGGGATGCTCTGCGTATTGCATGTGTTTGAGGCAGCTACTCATGTTACTGGGATGTGCATAGTCCCACAGAGAACATGCAGAGCATGCAGTATGTATAGGTGTTTAACGTGTATATGGCCTACAACTCTCCTATGACATGCACATGTTATATGCTATATTAAATGTAGAACACTCAACAGCATGGGTCTGCTGTCTTGCTATCACACCAGAGGGACCAGCAAGGATATGAGACAGTTTGTCAGTGTCAACAACTATGGCATTGCTGCTGTGAGTTTGCAATTTTACAGTAGTACAAAATGTGACAGTCACAGGCATACAGATTATGTCCCAAATTATCAGTATTGCATGACACCAGGCTCCACATCTTCTGAATACACAGTACACATCTGATAAATGCATGTTCTAACAATTGAGCTAACAGTGGTCTACAGATATGCCATGTTACCTGCACGCTCTGTATCGACGTGCTGGGTGACTCTGGCCTCCATGATGACACAGGTCTGTTGTACTGGTTGGCCAGGAGCCACCACATTGAGGAGCAGCTCTTCCACTCTGGTGAGGGGGGAATGTATTGCTGCACCACCACCTGTGGCAAGTTGTTGTCTGTGGACATCAAAGGCATGCTGCCGGGCATGTCTGATTAAATCACTGCAGTGATGGCGTACCTGCTCATAAGTCCAGTTATGCATGCCTACATCATTCACCTGACAGACAACATCCTGCCACAATGCAGTGCGCCCATGCTGGTCCTGGCTGGTTGTGATGATGTATCAGGGCATCTACGATGACTTCCTCCTCCTCAGGGGAATAAGCAGGTTTCCTGTTGTGAGACATGTCCCTGGAAGACAATAAAACAGTAAATGTGAGCAAGTCATGTGGCACACTTAACATTCTAAAGTACAGACATCAATGAAATGCCATATATAGCAACCTATTGGCTGTCAGTAGATACACACTTTTAATACCACATATGACTGCTCACCCCACAACTGCCTGACAGTGCCTGGCACATACTATATACCAAACCATGTTCTGCACAGCAACAAAGTGAAACCAGTATGTAAGACTATACAACAGTACATGGCACACTGTATGTGACACAATGCACCACCTAGCCACAGGAGGTGTATAAGAAGCTAATGCATACAGACATTTGTCATCCATTGAAATGAATGTAAAGTACAGTTACAGTACTACCAGTACACCACGCTACTTGTTGATAGCAAACTCCTCAGTAACATATGTGCACATTCATCACTATAGGTGGCATACTGCTGTACTACACTATACATGTTGCTAGATATGCACTTATATCCTGTGACACACATACCACCATGGCCATGTTACAGGCATACCCACACACACATCAGACATACCTACAAGACACAAAGATTAGTTTTACCTGTGTACCATACAGTACTGTATGTCAGCACCTACAAAACCTCATGCCTGAGGTATGTAATGTGTGAGGACTACAGGTAACAAACAAAACAGTGTTTCCAAGCAATGTGGCTATAAACCACACTGTGCTGTTTAGGCCTACAGCTTCAGGTAGTACCACAGTTCATACGGGATTTGTATTCACTAGTGTTAACAATCACTACCAATCATTAGCGGACCGGAGTTCCGCTGTGGTGACCCCTAACCGGGAAAAGCCGAAAGACACAAACAAACAGTGTTAACAATCAATAAGCATGCATGTACTGTTTCAGCCTACAATGGCGCACTCCAGTCAAAACCATGGGACTACGTCACACCGTATGTCATACTGCTTTTCCTGCCTAGCAATAGCATATGTATCTTTTGCTGGGATTAGAGCTACAACACTACATACCATGATATACACAGTTTCCCACTAGGCTATCACACATATACACATCTTTGACACATTCGCCTACACATTCTCCATTACACCCAGTCAATCTCACATAGCAAGTAATCCAACAGGTACATGCGTGTGTGTATTGGTTCCTAGGTAGCTAATAGGCTATTATCCATAGGGCCTATGGAAGCCTAGCCATATGGTACCCTGCCCTTCAACACCCATGTAATGTAGGTTCATGTGCCCCTGTCATGCAGAGCCACAGAGGTGATTCCCGGGTTGTGTTTCCTATCTCACATCCAATCATCATGATTATTCATGGCAACTGCTAATGAGGACCTTCATTTGCTATTGATAGGTAGTTAGTTCCAGAGTATGGTATGTGTCTGAGATGATAATGTACCACTCAAGCATGTTCTGCTTTTTGACGTTACAAGGTTTAGATCAGTACAGTGTGTAGCTTGTATGGAGTTTCATCTGTTCACATGGAGCATGTCCAACACCTGTGGGTTTGGCATAACTTTGTATGTTAGGCAGAGGTAGCCTCTGGGTAGGCGGTATGTGACACAGTGTAGCTGTGGTTTTGTAAGACAGTCTGCATAGGGCATCTGTTTGAGTTTGGTAATACTCTTTGTGAGGTATGTGTCTGGCATCTACAGTTGCTGTGGATGTCTTCTGAGGTACATACCAACAGGGCCATTGTACCCTATGATGGGTGTTATGAGTGATGAGTAGAGTGGAACACTGACCTCTATTTCCATGGATGACACACCTTTTCTGATGACATGTGGACCGTACTCAGTTTATATGACTAGTGTGGCACTGTGATTATCAAAAGGGACACTACTGTCCACCTGTGTCCCGTAGTCTCTTATCACACTTTCGGTGTTGAGTAGACTACCACCTATGTGGTAGTTTATGGGTACAGGGTTTTTAACAACAGGGATGGCAATACGTGTACAACATTGAGCTTGAGCGTGCATATGAGCATCCATTGGTGTACATATAGATATACATATCGGCACATATACAGTCCACCTTTCATGGTGAGAATATCAATTATGCAAAGGTTGAGAGGGATACAGTTATGTGATGATATTGCACAGTCTTGTGCAGAATGCATGGAAGGTATTCTCAGCCCATGTATCTTTAGCAGGACCCCCTATCTGGAAGACTAAAAACCTAACAAATCATACCCACGGCGTTTAAACACCACATGTCATATGCCAGCACTGTATGCTGTCTTGTTTGACACACACTACAACCTACATATAAATATGCACATAACAACCTGCACCAACATATAAATATCCACCCTTCACAAACAGTTGCAGTATGTCCCTTGCTCTATGCACATGTTCAGATGCTAATATATCAGACACATATATATCTCTCCATATGTGTGTGCCATACACACACAGGGTCCACACTGTTGTAAGTCCATACACCTCATGGATGACCTATTGGGCCTTGCTACAACATGGACAGTTGTCACATGTGTGCATACAGTACTAGTACAGGGAGTATATATAGCTGCAAATGCTACATTACTATACTAGCCTGGTACAGCAGTTGCCAATGCTAAGCTACACATTATGTGACTATCATGCATGTCTTACTCTGTCACATCCAAGTTTAGATAGGTGTTTGCACTACTCACCCAAACTGCCATTAAACGCAGTACTGTACAGACCATAGATAACATGTTCAGATGTTTGACATATAATGCTGAGCTACAAATGTCACAGTTATGTCCCACTGCACACAGCTACACACTAATTTATCCATGGCAGTAGTTATGCATGGCATCAGTGCATACATACCTACTGCTGCCACATATACATGTTTCAGAGTATGTACAGTACTATTCATAAACATCTATTACTTGCTGGTAACTACAAATCTGTTACATACCTGTTTGTGCCTTTCAGGTCCATCTGTGTATGCTTTGACAATGTTTTTTTTTTTTATTAAGTAAAGTTTTTTACTTAAGTTTTATTTTTGGTTATTAATTGAGTTTTTTTCTTTTTTCTTAATTAATAACTTTAGGTTATAATTAAGTATATATATTTGTTACTTAATTATATATTTATTTATTAAGTACTACAGTTTGTCACTACTCTCCAGGAGTTCTAGAGTTGCTGACATGTGCAATGTAATGATTGCATGTGGGGATAGCAAGTACAATCTGATTTTATAGGTATCTGCGCATGTGCATGTGCTGCCCTCTGCACCATTTGGTGCCCAGCATTTGGTAAATGCATACAGCCTGCTGTGTGGTAATTGCAGTACTCACTGTCATAGCAACCCAGTGCTATAAATTGCTAAGGTATGTAGGCGTAGCCCTTTCAGATTTCCAGAGAGGGGCCCATGCTTGTTTGCTGTGGACACTGTTGTGTAAGTCAGAAGTTTGGTATACATCTTATAAATGAAGCTAGAGGTGTAGACAGTGATGTACATGTTGTACTCAGACCTTACTGTTGCCACTTCCAGTACAGAGCTATCAGTGTAGAGTTTTACTCACCTATACAAATGCTTACACAACATTTATGTGACTATGTAGTTTCTTTTCTACTCGTATAATTAACTGTCATACAAATGTAGTTATTGAGAAGTATTCTTTTGGCACATGAACTGTTTGTGAACTGTTATACTGTGAATATTAATGTACTCACTTCTGCAGAGTTTGTTTTTTATTGTTGACATTAGCACAGGGTTATCAGGACAACTGGACAATTCCAGTACTGCGTATGCCTACCTACACCCTTGGTAGACCCTAAACACACAAGTATATTTTAATTGTGGGGGGGATGCTTACATACAGAGACCATTATGTATTATTGTGTGAATATTATCTTACTGGACTTAAAGGATTGGTGTGTACCTGTTAGGTTATCAAGGCAGGTGGTCTGTCTGCATAGTTCCCAACTGTGAACTTATCCAGATGGCAGCCAGAAGTTACACTGTTATTCTTTGTCTGTGCAACTCACATGTGTTTTCAGGACTGGTACAATGGCATTGTTACAGTCAGTTGCTACCAGTACATGGCTACACTCTTTGGTATTTCTGTGTTGTACTCCTACATAAGGGTATGCTTGTGGAGGTCCTACCAAAGCTATTTGCTGAATGTGTAACAGCAGAATAGCTTATATGCCTGTGTGTTTGTGCCTCTGCCAGGCCTATGAAACACTTAGATACATCTTTGCATGGAGTCAGGGATAGGTAGTTAAAAGTGAGGTACACCTTACACATAATAGGGACAGTAAGTGTAGACTTGAGTGAAGCAGTGCATATGGATTAGTACTTCTTTTATGAAGTGCAAGTGGTGTCTACTGTTATTATTGTCAGTATTCATTGTGTAATATCCCACCTTTCTGACTGATGTCAGTACTTTTCAGAGGGATTCAGAGGGACACAGCTAAAATATGTTTCACAATCAGGGACATCCCTGAAAAGTAGTCACAGTTAGGAGGTATGCCAGATATGCCAGTGTGTGTCCTGATATGATACTGTGTGGGGGTTGTAAAGTGCCTCTGTAAAATTATTTGCTGCTTGAGTGGCTGCTTCTCACATCACACTCATGTAATACAATTCCACAACAATTGCTGGTAAAGATCCACAGAACAAGCTTTGTGTTATGGCCTTCCTATGTCTCCTTTACATTCACTCATTGTAATGCATGATATATTTATTTCAGCACCAAGTTATTGTATATCTGTTGTGGCTTTGTGGTACTTCATGAAGTCTAGTGTGTCCAAGGTCTGGGGTTTAAGACTGACAGATGTGTTTTATTTTGCTGCTGAGCAGGACAAGGGCCCTGACATAGAGTGACTAAGGCACTTTTAAGCAGTGGTAAGCAGGTTTGCGCAGGTTTGCGCAATGCTTAGCGATGCTTAGCTAAGTGCACACATGCGTACACTCGCTTAAACCCGCTTACTACTGCTTAAAAGTGCTTACTCCCGCTAACCTCCGCGCTAATTTCTTTGAAAGAAAAGAAAATGGGGAGATAGGAAAGTGGTGAAAAAGGGGGCACAAAGAGGGAAAGACAGTAGGAAAACAAGCTCGGGATGTGCAGGACAGGTGTAGGGAAGGTCCATAGCTGCCCATTTCTTTACCAGCAACAGCTGTGCATATGCAATAAATTTGGAGCGAAATTTGAAACCTTCCACCCCTGGGAGAGGGGTGAGGAAAACAAAGTATGTTGTACTGCCAATTATAATTATCAGATTACATGTCCATCGGACATATGTGTGAAATGGGCAGCTATGTATGGGGCGTAATTTTTTTGTGGGTACAGATTGCCCTTTTTTTTTTTTTTTTTTTTTCAGGTGAGAGTGGAAAGTGAGGTAGAGGAAGTACGCATATTTGGGGAGGTAGGTTGGGGAGGTAAACAGACAAGACAAACAAGATGCATACAGGGGTGGAGTATGACACATGGGGTGGGTGAGCACAATTGAAGGGGACGGATGTTTGGAAATGGCAAGCCCATGAGTCCACAGATGGTAACAGTGGGACTGAGATACCCACCCATGGGCAGTCACCACTGAACCTTCACAGACCCGAGGACCGCTGTGCTAGGGGCTGTGTAGGAGGGACAGGGTCACCTGTGAGTCGTGCCACTCTCGCCTTTAGCTTGCGTAGGGGATCAGCGACTAAACACTGGATCGCCCTATGCACCACAACCAGGACCCTTTGGAGGGTGACAGGTGGCCCTTCTCTGCCCACGCTTGCAGGGGGGGGGATGAGCCACATCCCCTGCAGTGCTTCCACCCAAAGGTGGCACAGGACCAATGGAGGAGGGTAGCCCGGGCTGGGCACCAGACCTGCTGGTGCCAGGTGCAATCGCCAGCTGAGGAGGGAACAGGTGGGTCTGCTGGGACCGGCCTTCCCATCCATTCTGTGATTAGGTGTGTTTAATTACAACATAGACAACAGCATTCCAAATTAGTTGTAACAGCATGCAGTAATATTCCCATTAACCCAACACACCAGGGTTACAACAGTTGAATAGCAAGCATAACACATGCATATATTGAATGACAGTGGACATTCCAACAGCATGCAGGGATGATTGGTGGCAACAGGCCACCAAGATTTTGGTGTTTGAACAGGGCACATGCATCAAAGTAAATGCAGATTTTTATAGAACAATAGGACATATGTCCCAACAAATGTTTTGAGATTAGACATACCCATTGAGGTGTGGAATTGCATTGTTTATGCACATGGAGTAGGGTGTAAAAAGAAACCTCCATTAACATCTTATTAGTACTTTTACTCTACACTACATTCATATTGACTGCAGGTGTATATCCATTACATGTATTATTACACTAGGCAACATGCATTAGATTGTGTAATGGGTTTGGCTAGTTCATTATATACCTGACCTATATCTGACATAGTAACTGTCCAAGATGCAGATGTTACTGCTACATAGTTGTATTTTATTTTTATATTTATGCATTTACATATCTGGATGTGTTCACATGACATTTTCACTTAATTTTCTACAGAACCCTACATTTCATGTAGCACACTCACATTTCTGGGGAACACCTTGACAAGCTACTCGTGTGCCAGATTTACCTATGCATGACAGCCATTTAACAACTGTTGAGGACTGTTATATGTTTCACAGCTACTGGCACTTCCTTCATCCACTTTATATGGGACTACACAACTGTGGGTTGACAGCACTTAACACAACAGTACTATTTATTTAATGCAAGGGTACAACAACATTTCAAAGTAAGTGACACAGACACACTCCAAGTATTATACCTTTATTAATTACATTAAACACTGTTTTCTACAGGCTCTCCTTGATTTGATATTACAGTGCATACAGAAGACCTATTCAGGACATATTATACCTTTATTGATAGGTTACAACACTCTTTTTCAGGCTCGCTCCCTTATTTTATATGACAGTACATGCAGAGATAGTATTCCAGACTTATTTTACCTTTATTAATGGGTTACTACACTCTATTCCTGGTTCTCTGACTTATGTTATATAACAGTGCATGCAGAGAACTTATTCAGGGAATAAATGTTATATGCTTCACAGCTACTGGCACTTCCTTCATCCACTTCATATGGGACTGCAAACTGTGGGTTGACAGCCCTGACATAGAGTGACTAAGGCACTTTTAAGCAGTGGTAAGCAGGTTTGCGCAGGTTTGCGCGATGCTTAGTGATGCTTAGCTAAGTGCACACATGTGTACACTCGCTTAAACCCGCTTACTACTGCTTAAAAGTGCTTACTCCCGCTAACCTCCGCGCTAATTTCTTTGAAAGAAAAGAAAATGGGGAAATAGGAAAGTGGTGAAAAAGGGGGCACAAAGAGGGAAAGACAGTAGGAAAACAAGCTCGGGATGTGCAGGACAGGTGTAGGGAAGGTCCATAGCTGCCCATTTCTTTACCAGCAACAGCTGTGCATATGCAATAAATTTGGAGTGAAATTTGAAACCTTCCACCCCTGGGAGTGAGGTGAGGAAAACAAAGTATGTTGTACTGCCAATTATAATTATCAGATTACATGTCCATCAGACATGTGTGTGAAATGGGCAGCTATGTATGGGGCGTAATTTTTTTGTGGGTACAGATTGCCCTTTTTTTTTTTTTTTTTTTTTCAGGTGAGAGTGGAAAGTGAGGTAGAGGAAGTACACATATTTGGGGAGGTAGGTTGGGGAGGTAAACAGACAAGACAAACAAGATGCATACAGGGGTGGAGTATGACACATGGGGTGGGTGAGCACAATTGAAGGGGACGGATGTTTGGAAATGGCAAGCCCATGAGTCCACAGATGGTAACAGTGGGACTGAGATACCCACCCATGGGCAGTCACCACTGAACCTTCACAGACCCGAGGACCGCTGTGCTAGGGGCTGTGTAGGAGGGACAGGGTCACCTGTGAGTCGTGCCACTCTCGCCTTTAGCTTGCGTAGGGGATCAGCGACTAAACACTGGATCTCCCTATGCACCACAACCAGGACCCTTTGGAGGGTGACAGGTGGCCCTTCTCTGCCCACGCTTGCAGGGGGGGGATGAGCCACATCCCCTGCAGTGCTTCCACCCAAAGGTGGCACAGGACCAATGGAGGAGGGTAGCCCGGGCTGGGCACCAGACCTGCTGCTGCCAGGTGCAATCGCCAGCTGAGGAGGGACAGGTGGGTCTGCTGGGACCGGTTTTCCCATCCATTCTGTGATTAGGTGTGTTTAATTACAACATAGACAACAGCATTCCAAATTAGTTGTAACAGCATGCAGTAATATTTCCATTAACCCAACACACCAGGGTTACAACAGTTGAATAGCAAGCATAACACATGCATATATTGAATGACAGTGGACATTCCAACAGCATGCAGGGATGATTGGTGGCAACAGGCCACCAAGATTGTGGTGTTTGAACAGGGCACATGCATCAAAGTAAATGCAGATTTTTATAGAACAATAGGACATATGTCCCAACAAATGTTTTGAGATTAGACATACCCATTGAGGTGTGGAATTGCATTGTTTATGCACATGGAGTAGGGTGTAAAAAGAAACCTCCATTAACATCTTATTAGTACTTTTACTCTACACTACATTCATATTGACTGCAGGTGTATATCCACTACATGTATTATTACACTAGGCAACATGCATTAGATTGTGTAATGGGTTTGGCTAGTTCATTATATACCTGACCTATATCTGACATAGTAACTGTCCAAGATGCAGATGTTACTGCTACATAGTTGTATTTTATTTTTATATTTATGCATTTACATATCTGGATGTGTTCACATGACATTTTCACTTAATTTTCTACAGAACCCTACATTTCATGTAGCACACTCACATTTCTGGGGAACACCTTGACAAGCTACTCGTGTGCCAGATTTACCTATGCATGACAGCCATTTAACAACTGTTGAGGACTGTTATATGTTTCACAGCTACTGGCACTTCCTTCATCCACTTTATATGGGACTACACAACTGTGGGTTGACAGCACTTAACACAACAGTACTATTTATTTAATGCAAGGGTACAACAACATTTCAAAGTAAGTGACACAGACACACTCCAAGTATTATACCTTTATTAATTACATTAAACACTGTTTTCTACAGGCTCTCTCCTTTATTTGATATTACAGTGCATACAGAAGACCTATTCAGGACATATTATACCTTTATTGATAGGTTACAACACTCTTTTTCAGGCTCGCTCCCTTATTTTATATGACAGTACATGCAGAGATAGTATTCCAGACTTATTTTACCTTTATTAATGGGTTACTACACTCTATTCCTGGTTCTCTGACTTATGTTATATAACAGTGCATGCAGAGAACTTATTCAGGGAATAAATGTTATATGCTTCACAGCTACTGGCACTTCCTTCATCCACTTCATATGGGACTGCAAACTGTGGGTTGACAGCCCTGACATAGAGTGACTAAGGCACTTTTAAGCAGTGGTAAGCAGGCTTGCGCAGGTTTGCGCGATGCTTAGTGATGCTTAGCTAAGTGCACACATGTGTACACTCGCTTAAACCCGCTTACTACTGCTTAAAAGTGCTTACTCCCACTAACCTCCGCGCTAATTTCTTTGAAAGAAAAGAAAATGGGGAAATAGGAAAGTGGTGAAAAAGGGGGCACAAAGAGGGAAAGACAGTAGGAAAACAAGCTCGGGATGTGCAGGACAGGTGTAGGGAAGGTCCATAGCTGCCCATTTCTTTACCAGCAACAGCTGTGCATATGCAATAAATTTGGAGTGAAATTTGAAACCTTCCACCCCTGGGAGTGAGGTGAGGAAAACAAAGTATGTTGTACTGCCAATTATAATTATCAGATTACATGTCCATCAGACATGTGTGTGAAATGGGCAGCTATGTATGGGGCGTAATTTTTTTGTGGGTACAGATTGCCCTTTTTTTTTTTTTTTTTCAGGTGAGAGTGGAAAGTGAGGTAGAGGAAGTACACATATTTGGGGAGGTAGGTTGGGGAGGTAAACAGACAAGACAAACAAGATGCATACAGGGGTGGAGTATGACACATGGGGTGGGTGAGCACAATTGAAGGGGACGGATGTTTGGAAATGGCAAGCCCATGAGTCCACAGATGGTAACAGTGGGACTGAGATACCCACCCATGGGCAGTCACCACTGAACCTTCACAGACCCGAGGACCGCTGTGCTAGGGGCTGTGTAGGAGGGACAGGGTCACCTGTGAGTCGTGCCACTCTCGCCTTTAGCTGGCTTGGGGATCAGCGACTAAACACTGGATCTCCCTATGCACCACAACCAGGACCCTTTGGAGGGTGACAGGTGGCCCTTCTCTGCCCACGCTTGCAGGGGGGGGATGAGCCACATCCTCTGCAGTGCTTCCACCCAAAGGTGGCACAGGACCAATGGAGGAGGGTAGCCCGGGCTGGGCACCAGACCTGCTGCTGCCAGGTGCAATCGCCAGCTGAGGAGGGACAGGTGGGTCTGCTGGGACCGGTTTTCCCATCCATTCTGTGATTAGGTGTGTTTAATTACAACATAGACAACAGCATTCCAAATTAGTTGTAACAGCATGCAGTAATATTTCCATTAACCCAACACACCAGGGTTACAACAGTTGAATAGCAAGCATAACACATGCATATATTGAATGACAGTGGACATTCCAACAGCATGCAGGGATGATTGGTGGCAACAGGCCACCAAGATTGTGGTGTTTGAACAGGGCACATGCATCAAAGTAAATGCAGATTTTTATAGAACAATAGGACATATGTCCCAACAAATGTTTTGAGATTAGACATACCCATTGAGGTGTGGAATTGCATTGTTTATGCACATGGAGTAGGGTATAAAAAGAAACCTCCATTAACATCTTATTAGTACTTTTACTCTACACTACATTCATATTGACTGCAGGTGTATATCCACTACATGTATTATTACACTAGGCAACATGCATTAGATTGTGTAATGGGTTTGGCTAGTTCATTATATACCTGACCTATATCTGACATAGTAACTGTCCAAGATGCAGATGTTACTGCTACATAGTTGTATTTTATTTTTATATTTATGCATTTACATATCTGGATGTGTTCACATGACATTTTCACTTAATTTTCTACAGAACCCTACATTTCATGTAGCACACTCACATTTCTGGGGAACACCTTGACAAGCTACTCGTGTGCCAGATTTACCTATGCATGACAGCCATTTAACAACTGTTGAGGACTGTTATATGTTTCACAGCTACTGGCACTTCCTTCATCCACTTTATATGGGACTACACAACTGTGGGTTGACAGCACTTAACACAACAGTACTATTTATTTAATGCAAGGGTACAACAACATTTCAAAGTAAGTGACACAAACAACTCCAAGTATTATACCTTTATTAATTACATTAAACACTGTTTTCTACAGGCTCTCTCCTTTATTTGATATTACAGTGCATACGGAAGACCTATTCAGGACATATTATACCTTTATTGATAGGTTACAACACTCTTTTTCAGGCTTGCTCACTTATTTTATGACAGTACATGCAGAGATAGTATTCCAGACTTATTTTACCTTTATTAATGGGTTACTACACTCTATTCCTGGTTCTCTGACTTATGTTATATAACAGTGCATGCAGAGAATTTATTCAGGGAATAAATGTTATATGCTTCATAGCTACTGGCACTTCCTTCATCCACTTCATATGGGACTGCAAACTGTGGGTTGACAGCACTTAATACAACAGTACTATTTATTTAATGCAAGGGTACAACAACATTTCAAAGTAAGTGACACAGACACACTTCAAGTATTATACCTTTATTAATTACATTAAACACTCTTTTCCACAGGCTCTCTCCTTTATTTGATATTACGGTGCATATGGAAGACCTATTCAGGACATATTATACCTTTATTGATAGGTTACAACACTCTTTTTCAGGCTCGCTCACTTATTTTATATGACAGTACATGCAGAGATAGTATTCCAGACTTATTTTACCTTTATTAATGGGTTACTACACTCTATTTCTGGCTCTCTGACTTATGTTATATAACAGTACATGCAGAGAATTTATTCAGGGCATTTTATAGCTGTATTATTGGGCTACAACACTTTTTTCATGCTCTCTCACATATATTATATAACAATACATGCAGAATAATTACTAACCTGCCTGGTGGCACAGCCTTAGCAGCCTATCTGCATAGGCTTGCTGATTCGCAGCACGGACACCTGCAGCTGTGAAGTAAATGAAGGGATATTGAGACATACCTATCCATTATTTAGACTATATTAGCATGTCTTACATACTGCATTCCATGGCTACCTACTTAGTAGTGAGGCATATTGCATATGACGGGCCTCCTGAATCCATTGGTTCATTAGGTCCTGCTTCTGTCTTTTCAGGTCTGCATGGTGGTGATGGACCTGCTCACCAGTCCAAGAGACACCTGTGGCACTGGTGAGTTCATGAGCCAACCGGTTCCAAGCCTCTGCCTTATACTCCGTCCCTTGGAACTGACCCTGCAGGAGTCGAGACTCATGACGATGGACTAGGAGCCAAACCATGTATTTTGACTCCTTGATGCCCCAGCGTTGCACTCTAAAGCGAGTACCCTTTCCAGCACCAGACAGTCTAACTGCAGATGGGAGCTACAATCAGTTATGGCGAGTATTCCCCCCTATGGAGCTTAAATATGCCGCATTTCCTGCACTTTTTTGTGATTGGCCATTTTTGAAAATTCTCGGCTGACTGCAGACCTGCTTAGCAATGGTTAATCTATCATTTATAAGTATATATATGTTAACAGTGGATGTTTATCCTATGCTGTCATGGTTTAGTGGTTCAGTACTTTGATTATGGTGCACAGTGTCCTGGGTTTGAACCTTGTCATTGCTTTTTATTTTACTACTGTCCAGACAGGTTAGGGGGTGTGGCTGTGTTTAAGTAACTTTGCTCTACTTTGCTCCACATTGCCCGACGGTGTGCTGGTTGGCTCGGCGCACACCTCCGCGCAAACCGATTGCGCTGGGTAAAGCGCTATTTAGCTATGGGCAACTACATCGCGCTGGGTAAAGTGCTATTTAGCTATGGGCAACTACATTGCACTGGGTAAAGTACTGATTAACTACGGGCAACTATATTGCACTGGGTAAAGCGTTGCTTAACTGCGGGCAATTATATTGCGCTGGGTAAAGCATTGCTTAACTGCGGACAATTATATGTCAGGTTCCTTTATAAATATACATTTTGTTCACTGATACATAGGCCATTTCAATGCTTTTTAGTAAAAGTTTAATCATATATGTCAGGAATTATTTCATATACTCATTTTGAACATAAATTAGGAAGGGGAGTGGTGTGACTCGAACCGTGAATGCCTCCTCTTTGTGCGAACGGTCTACCACTATGCTATTACTATTTGGTGTAATTTGCATAAACATTCCTTATTATGCTCTTCCATGTCAAGATTGCTAACTGCAGCTAAGCAATGGGCACACTCACGCACACATACCCAAATACGGGCAGCTATATCGGGAATTAGAATGATAAATCAATGTTTTACTTTTTATAACTGTGCTGGGGGTTTACAATGTCAGGGAGTGTGGTGTTGGATACATGGACATTTCAGCGGACTCCCTCTTGTGTGTTGACATTTTGTATTTCACACACTTGCAGGGGCATGGACCTTTAGACTGCTTGGCAGTTGGATACGCCCCCTGCTTTCCTGCATGGTCTGTGTTAGACTTGGGGTAGAGTCAGTGTGCCCTCATGAATATTCATGGCATGCTGACATCATACCATTCAACTGCAGCCTCCGAGTAATACTTATTTAGTCTTACACAGAGGATTCGTGAATCCGGGGGCAGGATTCATAGACAAGTACTACACAGGCATGCAGTGCTAATTTTCAAAGAGGTTACTGCCAGAAGGGCTGCGGAGCTAATCAGATATGTCTTAGGCATTTAATAACCCTAGCAGGGTAGGCAAAGGACTCTCATAATTAAAGAGTGATGTAACATTAAGGGGTAAGCAATGTTAGGCTGCTGTATGGCTGGAGCAGAAGTAAAGTAAATGAGTGACCATAGTGATGGACATCACAACAAGGCAGGCTATCATGACTCACGTGTGTAACATATGCCATATAGGTGCATCTTGTGCTCATCCAGCTCAAGAAGAAAACATTACAGTTACCAGCTAGACCACTGTGAACTTGTGCAGCAAAGTGCCAACTCTTTTCATAGGTGCAAAGGTAATTAAAGGCTAGCTGCCCTTGCAGGCCATTTTAATTCTAGACAATTTCCGTTCAAAGGTGAGATTAAAACCATGTACCTTGTGCCTGTCAGGTGAACACCTTAACCATTATGCCAACCCCCAACGCCAAATAAGTTTGGGGCTACCTCTTACATTACAATTAAAAAGTTTATCACTCAGATTACACAATGTTCTAGCCACCCATGCTTTGCTGTACAAATCATTGGATGAAAGCTGAGTCACCCTTCTCCCAGTATTGTGTCCAGAAACATTCCCCAGGTTAGTAAAATAAAGCCTCCTTGGGTGACAACGCATGCAGCCAGAATGGAGCCCCGGTAGCTGTTGGAATATTAGTGGACTCATTAGACTCATAAAGTCCCCTCCTCCCTCAGGTAACATAGGTTCATAGGTAGGTACAAAGGCTATTGGCCCTAGGGCCTATATAAGCCTAGCCAAATGGTACCCTGGCTTTTGCCATCCAAGAAAATGATTTTCCTGTGCCCCTGTCAAGCAGAGCCACAGAAGTGATCCCCAGGGTGAATTTCCTATCTCCCATCCAATCATCAAGATTTTTCTTGAAGAGTGCTAATGAGGAGCTTTGTTTGATATAGATAGGTAGTTTGTTCCAGTTAATATATTTTGGCCCTCACTACTATTACTATTACATCACAACTGTACAACTTAAACTATGTAATATAATGAATTAAAAACTAATATCTTTATATAAATGGGGGGGAACTGGAGTAGATAGGAATTCATGAAAAGGAAGAACAGCAAGCAGAGGACAACCGCACAAAGGCAACCTTAAGGTATGAAAGATAAGGGAGGATGAGTAGTTTATGTTTTTTAATGAAAGAGCCCCTTTTATAAGAAATACAAAAGAACAGTAGATGAGGAGGGTAGTAAGTCACAAGTATGGACAGTACAGAGTGGAAATAGCAAGCAGCAGGGGCAGACAGGCAAATATATCATACATACTCAAAGAGAAGGGGCAGCATGCACAAAAGGGTTGGAAGGACACAAACACAGAAAGCAGAGACAAGCAGTGATGGGAGGGGTGGACAATGAGCAAGCAATGGAAAATGACATATAAGGATGGGAAACACCAAGATAGGGATGGGGTATGGTCCTTCAATGGTTGGAAGCTAGGCCAGAGCAGAGAGCAACAAACCCATGCATCATTCATCCAAGTGGCCAGTAACATGGTTGTTTCCCTTGGGGAACAGTGAACAGAACCTGCCAGTTGAGCAATTCCACAAGCTCTGCCAAAAGGCACTTCTGTTTGCTGAAGTAGGCATCCAATTTTAGGTGCATTTCAACTGCCACCATTCTCCAAAACTAATGCAAGGAGACCCATAGACACCACTATTGTAGACTTTCAGAAGAAGAGGCTTCACATACCTCCTTAGAACCAAACATAGAAGGCAACATTGACCTCTTCTAATCACATCCAGGAGGGGTATCATCACTAACTAGCTTTCACGCAGACCTTCCAGCCACTCATGACTCAGCACCAGAGGCAACTGCTGGTTCAAACTGAGGTGAATGAAGCCACAGCACCTCCTCTTCCAAAACTAGACCTGCAGAAGAAGGACATAATGGAAACAAAGGATTACACACATATGCTACCAACACAATGGAATCAAAGGATTACACACAGATACTACTAACATGAAGGGAACAAAGGATTAGACACATATGTTGCTAACACTAAGGATTACAGACAGATGCTACTAACAGAATGGAAACAAATGATTACACACAGATGCTTCTAACATGAAGGGAATAAAGGATTGCACAGATATGCTACTAACATGATGTAAACAGGATTTCATGCAGATACTACTAACACAATGGAAACAAAGGATTATACACAGATACTACTAACACAATGGAAGCAAAAGATTGCACACGAATGCTACTAGCATGATGGATACAAAGGACTGCATTCAGATGCTACCAACACAATGGAAATAAAGGACTGCATGCAGATACTACTAACACAATGGAAGCAAAAGATTACACACAGATGCTACCAGCACAATGGAAACAAAGGATTGCACACAGATGTTACTAACACAATGGAAACAAAGGATTGCACACACATGCTACCAACACAATGGAAAGAAAGGATTACACATAGATGCTACTAACACAGTAGAAATGAAGAATTGCACATGGTATTAACAGAATGGGAACAAAGGATTACACACAGATGCTACCAACACAATGGAAAAAAAGGATTAAACACATATACTACCAACACAACTGAAACAAAGTATTAAACACAGATCCTACCAACACAAAATAAATAAAGGATTATACACAGATGCTACCAGCATGATAGAAACAAAGAATTACACATGGATGCTAACAACATGATGGAAACAAAGGATTGCAAGCAGATGCTACTAACACAACAGAAAGAAAGAATTGCACATAGATGCTACAAACAAGATGGATGCAAAGTACTGCAAGCAGATGCTACTAGCACAGTGGAAACAAAGGATTGCACGCAGACGCTACTAACACAATAGAAACAGAGGATTATACACAAATGCTACTAACATAATGGATACAAAGGATTATACACAGATTCTACTAACACAATGGAAACAAAGGATTACACACAGATGCTGCTAATACAATGGAAACAGGATTACTCACAGATGTTTATTTATTTATTTATTTATTTTATTTTACAGTTTGTTTTCTGGGATAGTCCATTGGATCAAGAAGAGCCCGTCTTCAATGGAGTCCTGGTGAGAAAAGCTCCATGAACAACAATATAATATGAAGACAATGCATTTACATTTATGTAATACTATTGAAGAACAATGGTATTACATAACATGATAAAAAATCTATGATTGCAGTGAAAATTCAGTTAAAAAAGTAAAAGGTAAAATTACACACACACACACAGACACACACACACACACACACACACACACACACACACACACACACAAACATAAATAGGTCAATTAAAGTAAGAAAAATCCTTTGGTGCATATTCCTGTTAAATTTGTTAGGATGTGAAATAACACAAGGTTGGCATTATAGTTAGTAGGAAGGGGGATAAGAGGTGTTAATTGTTGAATCTAAGAAGGGTGGTAAAATAAGAAAAACAATAGAGCAAGAGTAGGAGTAAATGAGAAACATGAAGATGGTAGTAGTCACAGCAGCTCGGCATGATGAAGAGAGGAGAGAAGTAATGGAGTGTGAGAAATGGGGAAAAAAGAGTTGAGTCATGTGGGATGAGAGCAGGAGCATTCCCAGAGGGCTTTGAGATGGGAATGAAGCAGGGGGGTTGTCAGCAGTACGAATAAGAGGTGGCAGGGAGTTCCAGAGGCGACCTAGGGAAAAGGATAGTAGGTGTTTGCCTGGAGGACGAGCAGGCTTGTGCACTTTAAGCAAATTCTGGTTACTGGATCTTAGAAGTCTGTTGGGTAGGTGCATTTTGAAGGAGGAGGCAAGGGGGGCAGATGGAGGGATTAAAGATGAGTTTATGGGCCTGAGTAAGTTGAATGTAGGTAAGATGTTTGGGAAGTTCAAGACAATTTAGTTTGTGAAGGGTATTGCAGTGGTGGGAGGAGGATTTATAGCCATAGCAAACTTAGAAATGTTGTTATAACAGGAGGATAGCTTTGTTTTTAGAGAAGATTGAAGGTTGGTAAGAAGTGGGGTACCATATACGAGAGAAAGAATGAGGAAGGTGTTACAGAGTATAAATTTAGTAGTGGGAGTGATATAGTGGTTATGACGGTAGAGCATGCCCAGTTTCTGGAGGGTTTTCTTTATATTAGTTAGTAGGTGGGTATCGAATTTTAACTGTTCATCAATAAGGACTCCTAGAAGCTATGCATGGGATGCTACCTCGAGAGAAGTATTGTTATGACTAGTAATAGAGAATGAGTTCTTGTCTATAATGGTACTTTTTGAAGGGGAAAATAATATAATTATAGTTTTTGATGCGTTGAGTGATAGGTGGTTGTATATCATCCAATGTTCGGTATAAGAGAAAGCATTCTGAGTTAGTTTTAAGAGAGTGGTGGTGGTAGAAGTGGTGGAGCAGATAATCATAGAGTTGTCTGCATATTGAAGTTTCAGTTATCAGTTTAAAACTAGGGATGTTCTGGTGGAAGTCATTTATGAAAATGTTGAACAGTAGGGGACCCTATATGGAACCCTGGGGGTATGCCTGCAGGTGTATTAAGGATGGAGGAAGTGGCTTTTTCCCATTTGACAGCTTGTTGTCTGTCAGAGATGTAACTAGAAAAACAGTTGACAGAAGAGTTACCAACACAATTGAAACAAAGGCTTGCACACATGTGCTACAAACACAATGGAAACAAAGGATTGCGTGCAGATACTGCTACTAACACAATGGAAACAAAGGATTGCACACACTTGTCTCGTTGCAACTTGTCAACCTAACTAAACCAGAATTTTCATAAACAAAGCTTAAATAAAGATAATAGACACCAAAAAGCAATAGTAAGAATTTTATGTTCTTATTGTGTTCTATTTTAAACATTTTATCGGTCCATAACATTAACATATAATTTAAAAATTAATTGTGACTATTGAGTAGGTATCAAATAGTAGGAAAAATCCTGAGTCAGTGGGTTACACAGCAGCATAATAGCATCAACATCTGGGAGGAAGGGCTTGCATAAGCTGAGAACTTAACAAGAAATGTGGTCTGAGTTAAGTCAGATAACTTTTTTATCATTAAAATACTATTAATGTGAAAACATAGTAAGAGTCCTTATTACATCTTATGTTTAATAATTATTTTGACTTAATAAAGCTATTGTTCTACTATGCTGTCTAAATTATGACTATGTAATAAATTATAGTTAATAACATCTTTAATTAACTTTTCACAATCAGCCTGGCTTTATAAGAAATTGTTAATACTCCATATGTCTAGCTGGTAAGTTGTTAAACTATCCTGCAGTAAATGACTCACAAATGCAGACATGTATCTGCTAACTTAAAAGAATGGTTTGCCCATCTGATTTCCTCATTCCAAACAGTCATGATAGTGGTTCCCTCTTAACAAATATTCTGTTTCTTTTTACTCTCTCCCTCAATCATAACTGTTTACACCATGAACCTCTGAACTGTCTTGTTTTTACTTTGTTTACATCCTCAGGAAAGCTCTTTCTCACAATTACACCTCCTGTGCATCCACAACCTTTTCTGTAAAAAGATATTTATTCACATTACTTCTTAACCCCCCCCCCCTCAAATCTTTAACTGGCACTGCATTGGCATTAATGAAACTCTAAACATAAGTGTATCCTTACTGGGTAAGATTTATAATGATCAGAAATTGCATTGAACTAAGATAACCACTGTGCTCTACAAACAGATATGTAATGCTTTGTTGCATAATATGACAAAAAATGTTGGATGACTGCAGACTATAAAATAACAGATCATTGTGCAATAACAGGAATCGACAGTGGGACTGCACAGAGTGCAATGCTTGATGTTTGGCATACTGTCATTGCTCCACTGCAAAATCATCTCATACCACAGATCCACAGAAAAGTGACATTATCAGTTACCCGACTGAATCACACAAGGTAGTCAAAATGTTTGGTGAGTTCTGTTCAAGTGTTTTCGCAGTGGAGCAAGCCCCCCCCCCCCCCCATATTCTATGATGTGGAATTGTGTGACACACTTCTGTGACTTACATGTGCCAACGTCAGCACTGTGCAGATTTGGAGGCAAAGGAATAATTAATCAAAAAACAAGTACATCTTTACTGCCAAGGTTATGGACCCTCGACTTTATATATTCAAATCATAAGAGCTCAAAAGTCACACTTTCCTCCAAATCTGCATAAAATAATAATGAAATATTACTGTACAGAGTAATGACTACTACTTCACAGAGAAATTATTTGGTACTGCTGCACAGAGTAGTGGTTAAGTGCTACATACAGACATACATACATACATATACATTTATTATTTATTTATTTGCATTTGTTTACCGGGAAGGTCCTCTGGGTCATAGGTACCTTTTTTCAGTCAAGCACAGGTATTAATGCCCTATAAGTGTACCAATATACCAAAACACTTGTTTCCATAATGTGTCCAGGCTGTTCTTAAAATATCTCAACTAGTACTTGTTTTAATGTAATTCGGTAGTCTGTTCCAAGCATCAGCTACTCTGTCAGACAGCCAATTAGTGCACTTCTCATTCCTATAGAATCTTCTACATAGGTTGTCTGATAATTCTCTAGTACTTTTTGATAACCCCAAACATTCTCATAGGTAGTTTTCTCTAAATGCCCTATATACCTGAATAAGATCTCCTCTTAGATATCTATAAGAGACATTGTACAAGCTCAGATATTTTAGTCTTTCATAATAACTTAAATTTTCACATCCATGGATACCCTTGGTGTATTTCGGCTGTACTCTTTCCAGTTTATAGATTAGTACTAGGCTAACTACCCTTGAAAGCCATTTTAAGACTAGCCAATTATCCCCTGTGAGATTCAAACCCTGTGCCTTACCATTAGGCCATCCTCCCAACCCCTAAATCCTGATCAATAGATCTATAAAGGAAGGAATCTTCCCCTCTATCTGGAAAATATCTCATATCATCCCACTACATAAAGGAGGAAACTCTAATGATTTCTCTAACTTTCGTCCAATAGCTCTCCTCTCACCAATCACAAAAATCCTGGAAAAATGTATTCACAAACAAGTACTAAATCACCTTCTCAACAACAACTTACTTTCTAACTGTCAGCATGGTTTCAGACCCTCACACAGTACCACTACTGCTTTACTCTCCTTCACTAACTCCATTAACACTAACCGTAACAATAACTATCTATCTTCCTCTGTCTTCATCGACCTATCCAAAGCTTTTGATATGGTGAATCATAAACTTTTACTACATATCCTACAATCACTGGCTCGTGATCATCTTGCCTTGTCCTGGTTTGCATCTTACCTAGAAAATCGTCAGCAGGCAGTACTTTGGAAAAACTCACTTTCTAATCTTCTACCTATCTCCTTAGGTGTACCTCAAGGCTCTATCCTAGGCCCTTTGCTATTTTCTATCTTTATTAATGACCTTCAATCTGCTATCCCATATACTACCTGTATACAATATGCGGACGACTCAACTATAATCTGCTCTGCTAACTCTCATACAGAACTCCAGTCACTTACTCAAAAGCTTTCAGTGCTGTAGAACAATGGTTCTCTTACCGCTGTCTACTCCTCAACCCCAAGAAAACAAAACTATTACTTTTTTCACCTACTGTAAATCTACTCCACCTTACTTTACTCTTACATCCACTGACGGAACACTCATCTCTCCTGACTTGACCACAAAACTATTAGGGATAACTATTGATAATAACCTCAACTTTGACTCTCACATCAACAACACCATAAAATTAGTTAATAAAAAAATAGGATGCCTTTACAGAATCAAACCTTTCCTAACACCCACAGCAAGGTCCACCATTGCTAGATCTCACCTAATCTCCACTCTTCTCTATGCTTCCCCCATTTACACTAATCTTTCCAAAAACAACATGAAGAAACTAGAAACATCCTATCATAACATAGCTCGATTCGCTATTAGATCTCCTTTTAGAACTCATCACTGCTTGAACCTAAAAGAACTAGGCTGGATTGAACTTCCTAACCAACTTGTACTTCAACAGATCTTAATTGCTTATAAGATTCTATATCAGCCAACCAACACACCAACACTTACTAGCCTTATTTCTCCATACAGCAACCTGCAACAACTACGTTCCTCAAATAAACTTCTGATTAATATTACCAAACCTAACAATAATGCAGGTGTCAGTTTATTCTCCAACTCTGTTGGAAAAACATGGAATAAACTACCCTCTGATATCACCTCTTTAACCTCTTTCCAACTTTTCAAATATCAACTAAAGATTTATCTCAATAAACACTGGCTTTGCTCCTGCACTAATCCAGACTAATGCCAACTCTTCTCTCTTCCATTACCCTTGTTAACAAAAAAAAAAAAAAAAAATTATTTTTTATATTATCTGGTTAACTTGCTATGATGTCATGTGAACTTTTATGCCAATGTATTTTTTATCTGATTATATTATTGTTTTTACTTGCTATCTTTCTTATGTAACCATTTATGCCTTTTTGTAAAAGTGTACAACTGATGGAGCTTTTCTCCCCGGGCCTCTACTGAAAACGGACATATATCCAGTTGGACTAGCCCGGTCAACAAATGTAAAATAAAAATAAATAAATGAACTGTTTTCTTATAGCTAGGTTCATAGATTAGATTAGCATTTACATTAAGCATTTACTCATGCTTGTTTTATTATAAGGTTTACATATTGTTATTACATACTGAAGTTTGGGTCTAATGTAACTAACAAACAATGACTTCATCGTATTTATTTTCCTAGACTTCATAAATCTTTTTATACAACCTATAGTTTTATAACTATCATTAACCAATTGGTTGATATGATTAGAAAAATTCATACCTGGATCTACCCATATACCCAGGTCCTTAAATGAGTCTACAGTTTCAATCACTATGTGCTGTATTAAATATTCACATTTCAATTTATGTCTCCCAAATATCATCTGCTTAGTTTTTGATGTATTTATCAGCATATTATTCTCCTGTGCCAGATGGTCAATGTAGTCAAGGTTTTTTCCAGACATGCCCTGTCTGTAACACATGTAATCAGTTTACCCAAATTCAGGTCATCTGCATATAGACTGTAGAACACTTCAGATGAAAAAATTTAGGTTTGAAAGATACAATCTGAACAAATAGGGGCCTAGGACAGAGCCCTGTGGGACACTCTGACTGCATCCAAGGATTTCACCTGTCCAGTTGCTGTATGATACTTGCCATGTCCTATTTGTAAGCCATGCAGTTATCCCTCTTATCAAGAGTACATCAATGCCTAGTTGTACTAATTTATTGATCAATGTTTTGTGTATGACCCTGTCAAATGCTGAAGTTAAATCTAGATAAATTACATTACAGCACAATTATTCATTCATAGCTGTTATTATATTGTTAAAGAACATCATCTTACGGGTGGTAATATATCGTTGTCAACATATGCATGCTCATACATGGTTTCAAGTCCCAACCCTATCCAGTTCTGTCAATAACTTATCCACTATTACCTTCTATATTATTTTTCCATAACATGAAAGTAAACGTAAGGGTCTATATGACTCTAGGTTTGTCCTACCCAACTTTCCCTTAAAGACAGGTTTAAGAAGCGCATGTCTCCAGTCTTGAGGAATCTCCTCATATTTATATGATCTAGTGAATAATATATATAATGGTACCATAAGTTCTTGCTGAAATGTTCTCAGGTCATTGTTACTGATTCCGTCACTTCGCTGTGCTTTGTTTAGATTCAGTTTGGGCAGTTCTTTTTCAATAGAATCCCCTTTTGATTCCAGTATCTGAGGTTACCTGGATGTCACTAGGACAATTATCACCTCTTTTGTGGAGGCAAATTGTTTTGCTTAAGATTTTGTAAATATATCTATAACCTACTGCTCAGAGGAATGATTCAATACTATTGTATAAAAGAATGATTCAATACTATTGCAGAGAAGAATGATTGAACACTACTACTGCACTGTGTTAGGAAAAAGTACTATTGAGAGCATTGTAATGATTAAGTACTACTGCACAGAAGAATGATTAAGCACTACTTTGTAGAGGAATGATTCGATACTACTGCACAAAGCAATAATTCAGAACTACTGCACAGAAAAATGATTAAGTACTATTGCATAAAATAATGATTCAGTACTACTACTACTACTACATAGAGGAATGATTCAGTTCTACTGCACAAAGGAGGTTTTCAGTACTACTGCACAGAGCAATGATTACGTACTACTGCACAGAGTAATGAATAAGTACTACAAAGAGGAATGAGGCAGTACTACTGCACAGAGTAATGATTAAGTACTACTGTACAGAGGAATTAAGTACTATTGTACAGAGTAATAATTCAGAACTTCTGCATAGTGTAATGATCAAGTACTATTATAAAGAGGAATGAGTCAGTACTACTGTACATAGGAATGCATTAGTACTACTATACAGAGTAATGATTCAGTACTACTGCACAGGGTCATGATTATGTACTACTGTACTGAGGAATGATTCAGTACTACTGCATAAAGTAATGAAGAAGTGCTACTGCAGTCAACATACTGGGATTTCAACAAGATGCCATCTACAAATTACCTAACAACAAAATTGTCATTGACGAGGTATGATGCTGTCCCACCATTACAAAGAAAAAAAGACATGCCCTCGCAAAACAATGAGTGGGAAAAATACATAGAAGAGATGATATGCAAAGAGGGAAATTGGAATCAGTGCCTCATACAGTATAAGTCAGCAAATGAGTTAGCAGGGCAGCAAATGCCAACAGGCCATATATGAAGTATTCAGATCAAATTTGTACAAAAATACAAAGCACTGTTTTTGTCTAGCTATAGTGCCGAATGAAATATAAAAGAAGAATACACAGTACTTGCAATAACATCCAGATGTCACATGAGAGTGAAATAGCCAAACAATGAATAAGGGTAGAACTTGGCTAGGCTTGTAATGGCCTTAGGGCCATTAGCCTAGTAACTTCCTATGATCCTATGAATAGTGGCAATTACCATAAATACACAAGTTCAATACCTGTATGGCATACATGGAATGAAATGCAAACACTAAAACAGGGATTGTCATTTAATGCAAATTGTGTTTCTAGGTAAAACACAATAAGTGTGCATATTCTCCCAGGTGAAAGTAATTGTGTGTGCTTTTATAAGCACAGTATGATACTTGCAGCAGGCAGAAGTCATGACATTAGTAACATGCACATGTTCTTTTCATATCCATCCTATATTGTCTAATAAAGCAAGATGCACAGTTTAAAATCCATGAAGACACAAAATAGTGTGTCATGAAGGTCTGCACAAGAGAAAGGGTTAGTAAATCCTGTTTCCCGTTTGTAATCACTTTTGGAAAATACAGAAAAGAACAATAGTGTGAGCATTAATCTGCAGGCATGGCCTGATCTAAGTGTGCATGCAACATCTTCTGTGAGCTAAGTAAACACAGCTTCAGCTGACAAATATCCATTACAAAAGAATGCTATTTAAGCTAGTTAGTTAGTTAGTTAGTTAGTTAGTTAGTTAGTTAGTTAGTTAGTTAGTTAGTTAGTTAGTTAGCTAGTTAGCTAGTTAGTTAATGAATTTGTTAAGTGGGGTCGAACACTGATCAAAATGGATCGTTTTCATGTATAGCCCATGTATATCTTTACACACACAATAAAAAATGAGGAATGTATTCAACAAGAAAAGAGTACACTAAAATTGTGAAGAAGAACACATCGAGTATTGAAATTTAAACGAATGAAGTACAGAATGGCCAATACAACAGGACATATATATATATATATATATATATATATATATATATATATATATATATATATATATATATATCACAAAATGTATACCTTAAGTAGCACCTGTAAGAGGGTGCAGTACAGTAAACAATGGTTGCTTGCTGAACTGCAGTGCCCATAACAATGCAGCCCATGAAGAACAGCACACAAAATGAGAGCATGTAATACAGTGCAGTTTTGTTTTGCAGAAACAAAGCCATCCAATAATCTATTAGTCTCTACCTATGGTAATGTAAGCAGTATTGCAAGTAATGCAGGCTTACCATAATGCATCCGAATGTACTACAGTAACATAAAGCAGTGTATAGCAGGTATAGAACAGTTAATATGATATATGATATGATATATGATATGATACACTAGTAGAATGCATTGCTGTAACAAATTACTGCTAGCTGCTAGGTGATACATGCATGGAGTTTGTTATATGCTATGTGACAACGATATAATATTGTGACAGTACATGAGCTACACAAAACTTCAGCATAATACAGGGGTATGCAGAATTATATAGATGTGTAGCACTGTAAAGAGCTCTGTATCTTGGCTCTGACAGCTGCTTAAAGCACCAGGAAATATGAATTTCTGTTGCAATGCAAGCTGGCAAGATGTAAGTCTGATTTTTGCATGCATATATCATGAAAATCTGATGCAGTTCACAGACTTTTATTTGCACTTTGTTGGCACACTCAGGAGTGCAGTACTCCCTTATACTCCACTGCAGAGACAATGTTGGAAAATGAATCCAACTACCCGGTGTGGGAACAGAAACCAAAGCTTTCTGGACTAAATGCAAGTGTGCTACCTGATGTGCCTCTAAGACTGCAAAACTAAGCTATGAGTGGTACTGAGTGTGGACAAAACTTAATTTTTTAAAACTAAAAAGATAGAGACAGTTACCACAGTGTTGTCCAGTACAAAATTTATAAAGGTGATAGTTCTCTCAAAAACTTAATTTTCATTAAGCAAATGTGAATAGCCTTAAAGCTGAATGAGATAACAAGGTACAGTGAGTTCAATAAATGTACTGATTTTTTTTAGATATTGTGTTGTATATTGTTAACTCTTTGTAAACGGTGAAAAAGAATTACAATCAAGCTCCATCTCTCCCAACAACAAATGTAAATAACTTTAAAACAAAAGAGGTTAGTATATTTCCTTCAGCATAACAGTTGGTCTGTATGATATTACCTTAAAAAAGTGATGATGTTTACTATACAAAAGCCAACTAGCTGTTTTGTGAAAAGGCACAAATAACATTTTCCCATAATTAAATAAACAAATGCGAAACCTCCAGTATTAAAACAGACAGCAATGTATTACAAATATGAATGTCATTCAGTATATAATCAGCAATAACTTTTTTCTCTTAAAAGATTTACATTTTAACTGAGGAAAAACAGCCATACCCAACAGAACTAAAACCTGCTCCTCAAGGAAACACAGACCTGTTTGGTGGACATCCTCTATCATCAAGCTTTACAACAAAAGGAAGAAACTGTTGTGTAGGGGTAAAAAGGAACAAATTTCAAACTGGAAAATCTCTCTCCTTAGCCTCAACAAGCAAATTACATCACCAGGGAAAACCTCCAAAGCCAATTATGAATCGAACCTAGCCTCCAAAACAAAGGGAAACCACAAAGCCTTCTTCAGGTACATCAGGAACCTCCATGGCAAAGCCCAGGTTTGTTCCAAATTACTACTTGACAGTATCACTTACACTGATCCTGTTAACTTAGCCAACCCGCTAGCAAACTTAACCCCCACCCCTCCAAAGGCCCTTTTGACATCCCTGATACTTGTCCTGCACCTCACATCTGCATAGATCAAATGTTAAAAGCCCTATCTAAGGCAAAGAACACAGCTTCCATGGGACCTGATAGTATCCCAGACTGTATTGTGTACCATCTCCAGCAAGAACTAGCTTCGTCATTGAGCACTCTATTCAACCACAGCCTAAGCACTTGCTTCACCCCAGTAGAGTAGAGAACTGCCATTGTCATCCCCTTGCACAAAGGTGGTTCCACTATTGACCCTGGAAACTATCGCGCCATTAGCTTGACATGTTTAATCGGTAAAGCCATGGAGTGTATTATCATGGATCTCATAAACAAGGACATAGGCAATCTCCAAGCACTTGATCCCACCCAATTCAGATTTGTTAAGGCACATCTTACCTGTTGAACCTGGTTGACTTCTTTGAGACTGTCACCAAGGCTCTGGATTAGGGAAAGTCAACACATGCAGGCTAGCTTGACTTGGCCAAGGCCAATCGAAAAGCTAACACAACTTGGCATAAATCCCTATCTCATCAGGTGAGTTGCAAATTGGCTCACTGACAGAACCCTCAAGATCAAAATAGGCACCTCCACCTCTGATAACAGACCTGTCACTAGTGGAGTTCCCCCAGGGATCTGTCCTGGGACCCCTGCTGCTTGGCATCTACTTCTCAGAGGTCCAGCCAAAAACAAAAGGCCTGGAGCTGACCAAGTTTGCAGATGACTGTAAGCTGGGTGCTGTTATTGACTCCCCAAATGAGGTTAACATGCTGCAATGGCAACGTGCGCGCACACACACACACACACACACACACACACACACACACACACACACATTACAATATAAAAGTACTCCCACATGAAAAGAGCTATAAGATGAGCAATTTTCTCATTGTTATGGGCACTGCAGTTCAGCAAGCAACCGTTGTTTACTGTACTGCACCCTTTTACAGGTGCTACTTAAGGTATATTGCAGCAGCAAAAAGTTGTAGTATACAAGATCATGGGAAATGCAATTCCAAGACATGTTTAGCCATTTTTAATTTCTCCTTGTCTTTTGCGTTTCTAATACCATGATGGGAATGGACCCCATTCCTAAGTCAAAGTACGATTAAAGTTCATGAAATTAGTATTGTTTCACTCTTTGATGTTAGCCAAAAGTGCTCTTCGCAGCACCCGCAATGTGCCCAGTAATGACTCCTTCTGCAATTCGTACCGTGTTACATGAATCTGTAACATATCTAAATATGATTGTAAATTAATTTTTATAAGACTAGTTGCTCCTACTACTATTGGAACTGTCTGGGTATCTTTCTTCCACATGGCTCTTGTTTCTGCCTCAGATCGAGGTATTTTATGACTTTGTGTCTCTCTGTACACAAGACACTGTAGTCACTAGGTGTGGCAATTTCAATGATCAATGCTACTTTTGTCTTCTTTTCTTGGACCACTGTATCCAGTTTTCTAGCATCTATCTTTTGGACTTTTGGTATTGGGTGATCCCATGTGATATAAACTTCATCATTTTCTATGATTCTCTGTGACTCATGTTTCCAGTGTTTTTCAGCCACTTCAATACCATGTTTGCACAATCTCCAATGTAACAATCTCGCCACATTATTATGCATTTCAGTATACATTCTCTCTGCCATTAGAGAGTTGCAACCAGCAATAAGGTGTGTGACTGTTTCCAATTCGGTTCCGCAAAACCTACATATGTCTGTTTCTCCCACTTGTTCAATGGACTTAGTAAACCAGTGTGCACGTAGCCCACTATCTTGGGCTGCCAATATTAACATTTCATTTCTTGATGTAAATTCACCTCTCCTTAACCATTCCTGCATTCGTTCTTGATAAACATGAGGCTCTTCCAGAAGTTTTCTATACTTGCAACTATATGTTTTTTCCACATTTCTTGCCTTATCATCTGTTCCTTCATCTTATATTCTTTCTTTTGTTTTTTTATCACATTCAGTTGCTGCCTGTTTTTTATCCACTTCTGGTTTGATTTCCATTCCTGCTTGACGTCGATATGCTTCTGCTAAATTAAGCAGAGATGTCATCTTATATTTATTCTCCTCATTTTTCAAAACTTTCACCACATTTGGATCTTGTGAGGTCAGTTGATATGTGTGCAGTCCCATGATTGTAGATCTATACATTTAATCAATTTCAAGGAGGCCCATCCCTCCTTCAGAATGGGGAATATATAATCTTGGTATACACTGATTTTTATAAATCATTTGGTGAGCATGAAGCATCCTTCTTGTTTTAATATCCAATCTATCCAACACTTTTTGGGTGCCAGTCAATCACTCCAAAACTATAAGTTAGGACAGGAAGAGCAAATTGATTTATAGCTTGGATCTTGTTCCTAGGTGTCAATGCTGTTTTCAAGATTAATTTAAGTCTTCTAAAGTACTCCTTACTAAGCTTTAGTCACATTTGTTCATGTTTTATTGCTGATCCTTCATCAATTCCCAAGCATTTATACACCCCCTCTTGCTCAGTTTCTTTTATATCACTTTCTTGTCCCAAACTGATGTTTTCCTGGTGCTGCAATTTTTCTTTCTTAAAGGTTGCTTTTGCACATTTATCAAGACCAAATGGCATTCCAATGTCATCTGAAAAAGTTTTGACAACCTGTAGCTGTGCTTTCAGATCCTCATCTGATTAGCTATACAGTTTTAAATCATCAACAAAGAGAAGATGAGGTCACTAGACATAATGAGGAAGATCTCATGATCAGGTAATTTGCCTGTTTAAAAATTGGGCATAAATACCACCAGTTCTGAACAGTACTTTTCAGTGGCAATTGCTACCAGTTGCCCATGTATTGTGTTGGCATATGCACGCCACATTTATTTTCCAACACACATGCAAACATTTACACACACAAACACACATACTCACATAAATCCCTCACCACCCCCCCCCACACTGTAATTTCATTCAGCTACACTGCTGTGTAGTTCTGAATGACAAAGTTTTCTTTGACTATAACTTTGACACACATACTCACATAGATCCTTCCTCCTTCCCACATACACACATAAATACACACACATATTCCCCTACACACATGCTCACATACATCCCTCGCCCACCACTCACACACACACACACACACACACACACACACACACACACACACACACACACACGCACTCACATACCTCCCTCCCCCACTCACAAACACACACATACTCACATCCACCCCCACATACACACACACACATACATACTTATGTACACCCCACATACACACATACTCACATACAGCCCCCACACACAGACACACATACTCACATCCATCTGCCCCCCCCCACATACAGATACACATGCTCACATACATTCTTCCTCTCACATACACAAATACATAGTCACATACAGCACCCTCCACACACACACACACACACACACACACACACACACACACACACACACACACACACACACACACACACTCACACACTCTCAATCTGACTCAAGGGCACACCTGTCCATTCACCAATAAAAACACAGACACACACACATGCAACACTCATACACCCACCACCACATCTCTGCTGCTCATGTCCTTACCTGGAATGTGTTCTCTCCCTTTGATTATAATGGATAACAACAGCATCTTGGCCATGTTATGCAGCCAAGTTATTCTCTGAATCACTCTGCTGCATAAATCCCTTCCCATAGGGAGAGAACTTAGCACTTGGCTAATTAGCATAAACTGCTCCCCCCAGATTCCTCAATAGCATGTAGCACAGCCATGGAGATGGTCCACCTCTGTGATTCTAATGAGAAGGAGTGACCGCCAGTGGGTAGCTGCACATGATAGGGTTTATCCTGGGGGATAGCTTTCCTGAATCACTCTGTATACATTTAACTTCTTATATGTCATCAAAAAATCAGAAAATCTAACTCCATCCTTTCCTAACAAATAAATGCAAATAATATTGAAATAAAAGAGGATAGTATATTTTTAAGAGTATGACAGATGTTTTGTATGCCATTATCATAAAAAAGTAATTGGTGTTTAATATACAAATGCCAAGCAGTTGTTTTCTAACCAGGCAAAAATAACTTTTACCATTCAAATAAACAAATGTAATAACTCTAGTATTATAACAGTCAATAATGCATTACAAATGCAAATGCTACAAAATAATGGATAACATGAGTTTTATTATATTCATGGGCAAGTTTTTCATTTTGTTTAATTAAGGAAAAAATTAAAAGGTCACACATTCCACACTTTTTCAGAAGATAAAGTGTTTTTGAAGATGTCCTTACATTCACTGCTGCAGTATTCCTTACAAATGGGATTCCCTGCTGTGAAGCCCTCCATCTGGCCAGTTTACAAAAATCTACAGTTGTTTTAAGGTACGCTGAATGTCACATGTGCACTCCTTGTGTAAGGTAGGGCATAAAGGTGATGTTCAGGTGTACCATCCTCAGAACTTCTTTGCCACCAGTCCAAATGCTGTTTTATCACCAGTCTATTGCATGCATCGGTTTTTGTTTGTTTGTTTTTTTTCTTTTTTTTACTGTTTTTCTGCTTGTTGGCTTTTCTGTGCTTACTCCTGTTTGCTGGAGTCCTCACAGCTGCAGATAAGTACTCAGTTGGGTTTTTGGTTACTTTTTCTGTATGTTTTGTGCTGTTTGGGGGTAATGTCATTTAGGAAGGGTAAATGCCAGTGTGGGAGACTGATTCCCCATAAAGACCACCAAGATAAGTGGTTTTTTTTTTGCCTTGTTGCTGCTCATGACCATACGTCTTGTTCAATTTGTCAGGCATCTGTCCCCAAAACTCTTCATAGTAGGCTTTCTTCTCTTTCAATGTACCTTGAGAAACAGTGACTTAAACGTCTTGCTGTTGGTACTATTGGTGGTACTTCCTGCCCTGAGGGTCAGCTGTCTGGGAAGAATGTACATAAGGTAACACCAGAATCTTCCATTGTCCAGCCACTGCTGGGTGTTTCTCCTTAGGTTATTATGCAACTAGAGGCTCACCTGGTTGTTTTGTCAGATTCTTCTACTGTGTCTGGGTTGGAGGCCGGTTAGGATCTGGTGGGCAGCACATTCGACAAGGCTTGCAGGCATCCATTTTGGATGTTCAGAGGGAACCACGGTTTACTATTTCCGAGGGGTCTAGTGGGGTTCCACAGTTTCTCTTTAGAGAAGAGGTTCCCACTGCAGTTGTGGAATGCTATCCTGAGTCTGGGTCTTCTCAGGTTTCTAGGATGGCTGTCCCTTTAAAAAAGAAACAGAAAACTAACCATATTTCTTCTGCTCCTAGGAATCCACAAAGTGAGTGGCAGGCCTTTACTCAGGGGTTATTTAATGCTTTACTGTTGTTGTGGCCTCTTCAAGGAGTTTCAGTTCCTGCTCCTCCTTGGTCCACCTCTTCCCCTAACAGGCCCAGAGAATTACATTCTTCTGAGGAGGATTCTGATGATGACTCCCTTGCTTATTCTACCCAGATTCCTTCTCCTTTAGACTACGGATCTGAGGAGGAGGATTCTCATAATCTAGATAATCCTTTTGAGGATATTTCCTTTGGGGACATGGTCTGAAGGTTGATGGAATTTTTTAAGTGAGATTGTGCCCAGGTTTCAGATATCCATAAGAGGTACTATTAGTTACTGTAGCTAGAATCTCCTAAACCTGCAGTCATTCTTCCTGTCTTGCCCACTTTATTGGATGTTTTTCCACTGCCTCTAAAGTACCGGATTCTCTGCCCCATGCTCCCAGGAAGTCTGATAGGTTTTATAGGGTGCCTGAGGATTGTTCCCTTTTGTTTAAATGTCCTGCTGCTGACCCCTCTCTGGTGACTATAGCCTCTGATAAGCCATCCCAATTGCTTTCTTCATCCAAGTTACTGCCTTCTGACAAGGACAGTAGGACCATAGATAGGCTGGGTAAGAAAGTTTATACTTAATCTACCCTAGTTTTTAGGGCTACTAATTATCAGACCCATATCTCTAGGTATGTCTTGGCTCTTCTTTCTCAGGCTTGTCAGATTCTTTCTGATCTTCCAGACTCTGAGGGTAAATCTTCTGTTCTTTTCTTGCTTGGGGCTTCCTGTCAGGTAGTTCATCATTCTATCAAATGTAGTTATGATGCAGCAGATGCTTCTTCAAGGGCTGCAGCTTTTGGTTTGGTTCTGAGGAGATATTCTTGGCTTCAGCTTCAGCTTCATCCTCTGCCTGATGATCCTCTGGATAATTCTCTTTTATTTGGCGAAGCAGCTGCTGGTTTATTTAAGTCTCTTCAGGACAAGGGGAAGGCTTTACAGGAGCTTAAGCATGTCTTTGTTTCTCCAGTGCCTAAATTTCAGTGTAACTACCCTTCTAAGCCAGCCTTTGTTCATAAGCAGTCTCGCCCTCCTTCTAAAGGTAAAAAGGGTAGTAAACGGACTCCTCCTGCTAAGGCCACTCAGACTGCAGGGATTCTTGAGCCTTCCTTTCCTGACAAACCAGGTGCTGTCTGACTATCTGCCTGTTCCAAGCCACATTCCCTTTTCTCTTCGCCTTTCTCTTTCTCTTCCTGTTTGGCTCCAGATCACCCAGGATTCTTGGGTTCTGTCAATAATTCGTCAAAGGTACTTCATGGTCTGGATATCCCGCCATACTTTTATGGGCATTCCTCAGCCTCCTCGGGAACAGCTTCCTTTTTTACCAGAGATTTTTTGGCACCTGTTGTCTCAAGGTACTATTCAAGAAGTGCCTGTGTCCCAAAGAGAGGAAAGGGATTTATTCAAGAATATTTCCTGTGCCCATAAAAGGAAGTACTTGGAGACCTATTCTAGACCTCTCCCAATCTGAACACCTTTCTGAAGGTGCCTTCCTTTTGGATGTTGTCCCTTCAGTCCCTTTTTCCTCTCTTGCTCCCTTGGGCCTTTCTGGTGTCTCTGGACCTCAAGGATGCTTATCTCCATATTCCAATCCATCCTCTTTTCAGGAGATTTTTGCATTTCTCTGTTGCTTCCTGGCATGTTCAGTTCTGTGCTTTGCCCTTTGGCCTTTCTACTGCCCCAAGGATGTTCATCAAATGCCTCGCTCCTGTGATTGCCTTTTGCAGGTGTCAAGGGATCCAAATCTTTCCTTATTTGGATGACCTGCTGATTCAGGTGTCTTCTCCAGAGGTCATTTTCCAAAGTCTTCATTTTACCATTTCTCTTCTTCAGAGCCTGGGGTTCACAATAAACTTCAAAAAGTCTTCCCTGACTCCTTCACAGGATCATGTCTTTCTGGGTTGCAGGTTTCAAATGGTGCCAATGCTGGAATCCCTGCCTCCTCCAAAGGCATTAACTCTCATTTCTTTCTTTCAAACTCTTCTTCCCCTGGCCTTCATTTCAGCCAGGGAATTTCTGCAAGCTCTGGGGTTCATGGCTTCCACCATTTAAATACTTGCTCTGGCCAAACTCCACATGAGGAAGTTCCAGTACTTTCTGAAGTCGGTGTGGACTCAACATGCGCATCCTCTTGATTTTCCTTTTCCTCTTCTCCCATGTCTCAAGAAAGAACTTCTGTGGTGGATTCAGCAGTTGTCTCTGACTCCAGGGCTCCCTTTTCAGCCTCCACTTCCCTCTCAGGATCTGTTCACAGATGCTTTAGATGTGGGATGGGAAGCACCTGAGGGTTTAGGGAGTGCAGTCCCCTCATCAGCAGAAGGAACACATCAACATCAAAGAGATGAAGATTCTTATGCTGGCTCTTCAGGCCTTTCATTCTCTCTTCTCTGCAGGGCCTCTCAAGGTATTCACAGACAATACCACAGTCATGTGGTAGATCAACAAACAGGGGGGTACGAGATCCTACCGTCTTTGCTGGCTGGCATTTCTGGTATGGGATATAGCTATCCAGTGTCATGTGATTCTTCAGGCAGTTTATATTCCTTCAGATCGGAACATTGTGGCAGACAACCTAAGCAGGTCCTTCACTCAATCCCATGAATGGATGCTTCACAGAGATGTGTTTCTGGACATTGTTCACCAGTGGGGTACTCCTCAAGTAGATCTCTTTGCCTCCCCTCTGAACAGGCAACTTCTGTTTTGTCCCAGACTCCCAGGTCCACTGGTATGGAAGATGGACGCCCTCTCATTTTCTTGGAAGGGGATGTTTCTTTATGCATTCCCTCCCCTTCCTCTCATTCGGAGAGTCCTGTTCAAGATTCAGCAGGATGCTTCCAAATTCTTATTGGTGACTCTCTTTTGGCTGTGACAGGACTGGTTCCCTTTATTTCTCCATCTAGCCAGGGGCAATCATCACAAGTTGCCTCACAGGGTGAATTTCTTCACGCAAGATAAAGGGTCTCTCATCCATCTCCACCTGTCCATGCTTCAACTGACACTGTGGGTGATAGGATTTTGATTCCTCAGACACCTCTTTTCTGAGGACATGCTGCAGGTCCTGCAGGAGGCCAGGAAACCTACTACTGGGAAATCCTACTTATCTAAATGGAAGAGGTTTTCTATTTGGTGTCTTTCTCATGACCTGAACCCACTTTCTGTGGATGATCCTTTGGTTCTTTCTTATTTGTGCGAGTTGCTCAATGCTGGTTTTGCCTATTCTTCTATTTCTGCTTGTCTGTCTTTAACTCCCCCATTAGCATCTAGAACTGAGGCTAAGCAATTTCCTAAAAGCATCCTTAATATTAGACCTCCCAGGAATCCTGTTCCTCCTCCCTGGGATCTTAATATTGTTCTGTAAAAATTGACTCAGGCTCCTTTTGAGCCTGTGTTTCAGCTTTCATGCAACATTGTTCTTGGAAGACAGTTCTTTTGTTAGCTCTTACTTCTGCCAGATGGGTATCTGAGTTGCAAGCCCTTATGGCTTGTCCACCTTTTTTGATATTTCTTGAGGACAGGGTTCCCTTGCATACTAATCCTTCTTTCATGCCCAAGGTGGTTAACGAGTTGTCACTTAATCAGTCTATTAATTTGCCTACTTTTTTCCCTCCCTGCAATCTGAGAGGGTGCTGCATACCTTAGACGTGAATAGACAGCTCAGATTTTATTTGGATAAAACTGAAGCTGTCAGAAAGTCTGACCAGTTATTTGTTTCCCTTCATCCTAGGTCTTTAGGTTTGGTTATTTCTAAGCAAGCTAGTTCCACTCGGATTTCGTTTTTTACAGTTTTCATGGCAAGAGCCTTCCATCTTGTGTAAAGGCTCATTCCATTAGAGCTGTGGCTTCTTCTGGTGCTTTTTTCAAAGGCTTAGACACTAATTCTATTCTTCAAGCTGCTACCTGGACTTCTGTGCATACCTTTACCAAGCATTACCAGCTGGATTGACATTGACATTGTGATCTGTAGGGAAAGTAGGGAACAGGTGGAGGAGAACCTGGAGAGATGGAGATATGCTCTAGAGAGAAGAGGAATGAAGGTCAGCAGGACTAAGACAGAATTTATGTGTGTGAATGAGAGGGAGGATAGAGGAATGGTGAGGATGCAAGGAGTAGAGATGGCTAAGGTGGATGAGTTTAAATACTTGGGATAAATAGTTCAGAGTAATGGTGAGTGTGGAAGAGAGGTAAAGAAGAGAGTATAGGCAGAATGGAATGGGTGGAGAAGAGTGTCAGGAGTGATTTGTGACAGACGAGTACCAGTAGGAGCAAAAGGGAAGGTCTACAAGAGGGCAGTGAGACCAGCTATGTTATATGGGTTGGAGACAGTGGCACTGACAAAAAGGCAGGAGTTAGAGATGGATGTGGCAGAGTTGAAGATGTTAAGATTTGCACTGGGTGTGACGAGGGTGGACAGGATTAGGAATAAGTATATTAGAGGGTCAGCCCAAGCTGGAAGGCTTGGAGACAAAGCCAGAGAGGCAAGATTACATTGGTTTGGACATGTGCTGAGGAGGGATGCTGAGTATATTGGGAAGAAGATGCTAAGGATGAAACTACCAGGTAACAGGAAAAGAGGAAGGCCTAAGATAAGGTTTATGGATGTGGTGAGAGAGGACATGCAGGTATTTGGTGTGACAGAGCAAGATGCAGAGGACAGGAAGAAATGGAAACAGATGATCCGCTGTGGCGACCCCTAACAGGAGCAGCCGAAAGAAGATGATGATGACCAGCTGGATGGTATCTCCAGAGCTAGAGCTGGTTTTGCTGCTGCCATTTGCCATGGCATCTTGGAGGGCTTTGCTGCTTCCTCCTCCCAAGTTTCTTCTTGAGCTTTGGCACTCTTCCATTCATAAGGAATGCTGCAGTGGTGAATGCAAGGACATAGTACAGTTGTCTAAAATCTTACCATAATGGTAGATGTCCTTGTCTTCACCACTGCAGTATTCACTCCCTCCCTCCATCTCCCTGGTCTCTTCCATTCCTGGCTGTGCAGATTCTCCTTGTTTTTTCTTTGACTGCTGTTTCTCCTGGGGCAATCTGTAATGAGGATGGTATGTCTGAACATCACCTTTATGACCTACCTTATGCAAGGAGTGCACATGTGATGTTCAGCGTACCTTAAAGCAATGGTAGACTTTTGCAAACTGGCCGGAGAGAGGGCTTCATGGCAGGGAACCCATTCATAAGGAATACTGCAGCGGTGAAGGCATGGACATCTACTGCTATGATAAGATTTTACACAACTGCACTTTCTATCTAGAAGTAAGTAATTGCATTTATACATTTATATATGAATGCATTTATGTGTATATGTATATATATATATATATATATATATATATATATATATATATATATATATATATATATATATATATATATATATATATATATATATATATATATATATATATATATATATATATATATATATATATATATATATATATATATATATATATATATATATATATATATATATACTTATAAATTTCAAACTTTCACAACTTCAAATTTCTTATGGTCAAGACCATAAGGTCAAAGTTTTGAAATTTCAAACCATTTAAATGGAGATTGCCGTACAGTGCAGAATGGTACAGTGCAGAAAGCCTTTAAAAGTGAAGTTATCATCTTACAGCTTTAACAAATACTCATTGACAGAGGTTAAATATCAATACAATTGTGCTTTCCATCATGTATGCTTCAAGATAAAATCTTCCGATACCTTGTATGTAGCATGTTTTTGGAATTATTAATGCAAATATGAACAAGCAATATTTGACACCTAGAGGCATCAGTAGGAGGTAACTGCAGATGTACCTGGAGGCGTCACTCAGATGTAATGAGTTAAGCAGGTGGCTAATAGGTGCCTGTGACAGCACAATTATCAGGATTGAGGAATATGCCCTTTTAGTTTTAAATTTTCATGCATCCAGACTCTCTCAGTGCATGTTCACTGGCATGTTGAGGTCTACATTTTCGATATTTTGTCATTCAACGTTAGGTGACTTCAGTCTTTCATACTTAACCCATGTATATATAAAAATCCATATATATAGATATATATATATATATATATATATATATATATATATATATATATGTATATAGGGTTCCTATTACCTGATCGAATGTTTAGGCTAGCGAATACCTAAACATAGATCTGGTAATAACGAAAGCAAGAAACTGCGAACAGCTGATTTAAAGCAGGGAAAGAATTCCCTTGGCTGTTATGCGGATTTTGGCCCTTTCCCCACTGTAAAGTGATCTTGGAGTTGATATATTTAATTGGGGGGTGTGGTGGGCACAGCCCCTCACATCGGGGGGGGGGTGGCAAAACCCCCCCACTTCATTTTGATTTAATTTTTTTTTTTTTTGTGGCCGAGGGAATTCATTGCCTACGTTAAATCGGATGTTCATTGTTTTAATTTTTCGATATTACCAGGTCAGTGTTTAGGTATTCGCTAACCTGAATGTTCGATTGGGTAATATGGACGCTATGTATATATATATATATATATAGAGAGAGAGAGAGAGAGAGAGAGAGAGAAGTATAGATATGTAAATGTGTATGCGTCTACATATATATCAGTGCCAGCCTTCTCACTGATTACAGCCTCACATAAAGATTCATACATCATAACATTTTTATGGTAAGGTGCAATAAATGTACTAGTCCTTTTCAAACCACTCATAGTCACCATGTTAAATTTTACCAGTAATAATTTTAAGTTAAGTTGACGTGTATAAAGACGCAAATTCAACAATAAAGAAGCAATGTCATTTTTATAAGTTGGAACAAATGACAGACCTTTACTCAACATCTCACAATGTGTAGGGGTCAACTCCAATTCAGTGAAATTATACACCTTAAAATCACCATGCACAAGAATGTTGACAGTGTTATTACATGTTAGTTCAAACATTGTAGAATTTGCATTCAAATTTTCATTTTCATATACATCTAGTAATGATAATTCGCACCCCCCCCTCCAACCCTCTGGTTGCATGTCCACCTGTTCTGTTGGCCATATCCCTTCCGACCGTTCTGGTTCTTTAAACGTTCCGATCTTTTTGGTAAGGGGGGGGATTTTCTAAAAAACCTTCCTCATAACATTCAGAGTCATAAATAGACTTCCCACTATCATTACCAGTAACATCAGACTGTGTATTGTTTACCCGTTTAACACACATTTCCTCATTCCTACTCTTTTCGTTGTCAGAAACTACAGTAGGACCACTGCCAACATCATTTTTACTATACACATTCCTGTTAGAGTAATCATGCATGTCACGTATTTTAGTTTGTGTCTTTGATATATTATCTTTTACAAACTTCTCTACATCAGCCAAAATCTTATCATATTTCTCTTTAATTTCGCAGAATAACAAATCACTAGTAATGTTAGAATTGTAAGAAACAATGCCCTGTTTTAATATGGTCAATTTATTGTCATTGTCTTTCATAATAATACGCATTACCTCCACGCTCATTTTATCATAAAGTTCCACAAGTACTTGAAAAGCTGGCAAACCCTCATCAATCCCATTAGGTAATTTCCACAAATGAAGACCTTTCGGTACTTGTTTTAACCTCAAAGATTTTGCTAGGAATGCATTGTCCAACTGTAATCCACAATATTTTTGACATGTTTTTTCAAAAGTCATCAGTTGCGAATTTAATGTTCCATAGCAACATGTAGTACATGTTCGGCATTCTATGTAGGGAAAACTACCTTTAAGCTTAAGTATAGAATTGCAGAGCATGTTAGGGACATCAAGAATAAGAAAGCGGTTAGTGCATTGTATAACCATTCAGTTATTTGCACTGATTTTAGGAGAATTTTATTCTTTATTATTGACCGTGTTAGGAAAAATCAGAGAGGCGGTGATCATAAACTGGCTTTAGAGCTGAGTTTATTCAAGGTGGCAGTTAAGACTCAATGCCAAAACGTTTCCAGGCATTAATGACAACACATCCATTGTTCCACTTTTGAAACAGTGAGCTTTGACTATCTGAATATTTGATAAATATATATTTTTTTTATATGTTTTTATAGTGTTTGTGTGTGTAATTTATGGGGGGGTTGATTATGTATTTAAATATGAACTTTTTAAAATATGACAGGTTTCAAAGGCAGCAGTTAATATGATTGTATGATGTCACTTTAACAAACTATAAAAGGGAAGTGATGTTTTTTGACTATGACTCTGATGAAGCCTGGGATGTACAGGTGAAAGTGCTTAGTCGTTTGGTCCATGTGAAGAAAGCAGTGTTTTGCTTTTTAAGCTGTAGTATGCCTTACCTTTTTATTTTATTTTTGTGTTTGGTGATACTTCTGGTATTCCACCCTTCGTGTGTTGGTTTCTGAGTTTACTACTCCAATTCTAACCAGTGTTCTAGAATGGCACATAAGCATATCTGACAGTACTGTGCTGTATAGCAAAACATTGATACAGAGCACAGCAGTGACAGGCAGCTCAATGAAGTATTCAAAACATTGATACAGAGCACAGCAATGACAGGCAGCTCAGTGAAGCATAGAAAACATTGATACAGAGCACAGCAATGACAGGCACAGCAATGACAGGCAGCTCAATGAAGTATTCAAAACATTGATACAGAGCACAGCAATGACAGGCAGCTCAGTGAAGCATTCAAAACATTGATACAGAGCACAGCAATGACAGGCAGCTCAGTGAAGCATTCAAAACATTGATACAGAGCACAGCAATGACAGGCAGCTCAGTGAAGCATTCAAAACATTGATACAGAGCACAGCAATGACAGGCAGCTCAGTGAAGCATTCAAAACATTGATACAGAGCACAGCAATGACAGGCAGCTCAGTGAAGCATTCAAAACATTGATACAGAGCACAGCAATGACAGGCAGCTCAGTGAAGCATAGAAAACATTGATACAGAGCACAGCAATGACAGGCAGCTCAGTGAAGCATTCAAAACATTGATACAGAGCACAGCAATGACAGGCAGCTCAGTGAAGTATTCAAAACATTGATACAGAGCACAGCAATGACAGGCAGCTCAGTGAAGCATTCAAAACATTGATACAGAGCACAGCAATGACAGGCAGCTCAGTGAAGCATAGAAAACATTGATACAGAGCACAGCAATGACAGGCACAGCAATGACAGGCAGCTCAATGAAGTATTCAAAACATTGATACAGAGCACAGCAATGACAGGCAGCTCAGTGAAGCATTCAAAACATTGATACAGAGCACAGCAATGGCAGGCAGCTCAGTGAAGTATTCAAAACATTGATACAGAGCACAGCAATGACAGGCAGCTCAGTGAAGCATTCAAAACATTGATACAGAGCACAGCAATGACAGGCAGCTCAGTGAAGCATTCAAAACATTGATACAGAGCACAGCAATGACAGGCAGCTCAGTGAAGCATTCAAAACATTGATACAGAGCACAGCAATGACAGGCAGCTCAGTGAAGCATTCAAAACATTGATACAGAGCACAGCAATGACAGGCAGCTCAGAGAAGCATAGAAAACATTGATACAGAGCACAGCAATGACAGGCAGCTCAGTGAAGTATTCAAAACATTGATACAGAGCACAGCAATGACAGGCAGCTCAGTGAAGTATTCAAAACATTGATACAGAGCACAGCAATGACAGCCACAGCAATGACAGGCAGCTCAGTGAAGCATTGAAAACACTGATACAGAGCACAGCAATGGCAGGCAGCTCAGTGAAGTATTCAAAACATTGATACAGAGCACAGCAATGGCAGGCAGCTCAGTGAAGTATTCAAAACATTGATACAGAGCACAGCAATGGCAGGCAGCTCAGTGAAGTATTCAAAACATTGATACAGAGCACAGCAATGGCAGGCAGCTCAGTGAAGTATTCCCCACACCTTTGCATCTTCTAATTATTATTTTTTTTTGGTTCTTGGTTTCACTGCATACTGGCTGGATTTTTTCCTATTAAGCTGATAACGCAGTAAAAGATAATCAGCCTTACTGTCCTATCACTAAAGCACTGTGGCCACCATCTTGTCTACTAGTGATGTACTCATGTTATCATACTGAAGAGATTTTGTGCTGTGCAAGCTCCCATTGCCTGTCAGCTGAATACCATATTAGTAGAGAAGGAGGACAGATGTGCTGTCATGGGCAGTGCTTTCAGATAGTACTCAGCTGGATACCCATGAGTTACTCTTTGGGAATCAGTTGGTACTCCAAAGCTGGTATTTTTGTGAACACTGTACATTCAGAGTGTAGGATGGGTGATTGCATGGATATACATTTAATGCATAACAAACAATGCCTGTGCAGGAGGATGGCATGAATATACATGTAAACCATAACAAATAATGCTTGTGCTGGGGAACTGCATGGGTATACATTTAATGCATAACAAACAATGCCTGTGTAGGGGTGTGATGCCCATGCCCTGGCCCAGCAATCAAGGAGCCTCAATCCTCACCACTAACACCAGTGAGGGGCATCTCATATAGGAGGAAAGGATAACAAATACACACAGTAAAGTGTGATTTCCCTTAAGAGCACAAAGAGATCACAGTCAGTCTGGGGCTGGTCGCTCCCTTGCTCTCCAGGTCCCCAATAAGACTCCCCACTGGCACAGCTATAGGGTCCAGATCTCAGCCTAGTGGGCAAGCTAAAACCTCCAGCACCCTCTCTGTCCAACCACTTCTTCATGTCCCTGCCCAAGTAGCTCACACACACACACACACACACACACACACACACACACACACACACACACACACACACACACACACACTTTGAGAAGAGTTTATACAACCACACAGACACTCCTGGGGAAGGCTGGCACAAGTTCTCCAGCTGTGCCCCCTTTTGCCAGACTATACAGTAGTACTAGCTGCCACTATATATATTTATCAGCTTCTCAAAGGCCCTTAAAAGGGTGTCCAGTTATTACTGTGCAATATTATTATCCAATAGGTAGTATAGTCCAGGGCTAAAGCTATTGAAGTGGCCTTGTACAATTTTACCAAAGACATGCAAGTACTCTAAAGAGCTTAAATTATCTCTACAAAAACAGCCACAGTTGAAAGGGTTTAAAAGTGTTTAATAACAAATAGTCAAAACACAAGGCAATACTTTGTACTACACAGTGCTAGTCAAGAGTTCAGAGATCACACAGAAATACTTAAAATAATTCAGTAGCACAGTTCTGACATCACAGAAAAACACATAGTGTAATCTTTCTAGTTTCTAACTATTTCCAAGAGAAAACACAAGTCTCAGATAAACTTAGATATAGAGCAAGACAATGCTGGTGAGTTGGATGGTCAAGACAAAAACGCTTAATGCTCTCTGATTCTCTCTGTTTTTAAAGTCACATTCCTAGTTCATATTACATCATTCTTCATGCTACCCTGGGTTCCCAGGCTAACAGAAACTACATTTACATTCTTCACCTCTGGGCAGAAACCAAAGCAATAAAGGACATTTATGCATGCAAATTCTGGCCAGTAACTCTGGCCTTAAAACAATAGGCAGGATGCCCTACTCTAGATTCACTGGCTCCGAGTCCTAACATCAAAGGGTCAGAATGTGCTTTACTTGGTCAGTAGAGTGCACTGTTGTTACATTTTTTTCAGTTCCACATGTAACACTATTTTTACCATTTAAGACAACAAGCCTATGGTTTACATTAATATATACAGATGACAGAATTATCTCCAAAATTCTATCTGGTTAGGCTGGCAACCTTCATCTGTCTTCACCCATTCCTCACAAGGGGGATGGCATAAACATACATTTAATGCATAACAAACAATGCCTGTGCTGGGGGATTACATGAATATACATGTTATGCATAACAAACAATACCTGTGTATGGGGATGGCATGAATATACATTTAACACATAACAAACAATGTCTATCCTTGGGGATGGCATGAATATGCATTTAATGCATAACAAACAATGTCTGTGCAGGGGATTGCATGAATATGCATTTAACACATAACAAACAATGTATGTGTATGAGGATTTCATAAATATACATTTAATGCATAACAAATAATGCCTGTGTAGGGGATGGCATGAATATACATTTAACACATAACAAACAATGTCTGTGCTGGGGGATGGCATAAATATAAATTTAACACATAAACAATGTCTGTGTGAGGAAATGTCAGGAATATACATTTAATACATAACAAACAATGTCTGTGCTGGGGGATGGCATAAATATAAATTTAATACATAAGCAATATCTGTGCTGGGGATTGCAGAAATATGCATTTAACACATAACAAACAATGTCTGTGTATGGAGATGTCATAAATATACATTTAATGCATAACAAACAATGCCTGTGTATGGGGATATCATGAATATATATTTAATGCATAACAAACAATATATGTATGAGGAAATGTCATAAATATACATTTAACACATAACAAACAATGTCTGTGTGAGGAAATGTCATGAATATACATGTAATGCATAACAAATAATACCTGCGTATGGGGATGGCATGACTATACATTTAATGCATAACAAACAATGCCTGTGCTGGGGGATTGCATGGATATTCATTTAATGCATAACAAACAATGTCTGTGTGAGGAAATGTCATGAATATACATTCAATGCATAACAAATAATGCCTGCGTATGGGGATAGCATGAATATACATTTAATGCATAACAAACAATGCCTGTGCTGGGGGATTGCATGGATATACATTTAATGCATAACAAAAAATGTCTGTGCTGGGGATGTCATGAATATACATTTAACACATAACAAACAATGCCTGTGTTAGGGATTGTATGGATATACATTTAATGCATAACAAACAATGTCTGTGTGAGGAAATGTCATAAATATACATTTAACTCATAACAAACAATACCTGTGCTGAGTGATGGCATGAATATACATTTAATGCATAACAAATAATGCCTGTGCTGGGGGATTGTATCGATATACATTTAACAGATAACAAACAATGCCTGTGCTGGGTGATGGCATGGATATACATTTAATGCATAACAAACAAGTCTGTGTGAGGAAATGTCATGAATATACATTTCATGCATTACAAACAATGTCTGTGTGAGGAAATGTCATGAATATACATTTAATGCATAAAAAACAATGTCTGTGCTGGGGAATTGCATGAATATACATTTAATACATAACAAACAATGTTTGTGTGAAGAAATGTCATGAATATACATTTAATGCATAATAAACAATGCCTGTGCTGGGGGATTGCATGAATATACATTTAATGATAACAAACAATGCCTGTGTATGGGGATGTCATGAATATACATTTAACACATAACAAAAAATGCCTGCACTGGGGGATTGCATGGATATACATTTAATGCATAATAAACAATGTCTGTGCTGGAGGATTCCATGAATATACATTTAAGACATAACCAGCAATGTCTGTGCTGGGGAGGACATGAATATGCATTTAATACATAAAAAACAGTGCCTGTGCTGGGGGATGTCATGAATATACATTTAAAACATAACAAGCAATGCCTACGCTGGGGGATTGCATGGATATACATTTAATGCATAACAAATAATGCCTGTGCTGGGGATGGCATGAATATGCATTTAATGCATAACAAACAATGTCTGTGCTGGGGGATGTCATAAATATACATTTAATGCATAACAAACAATGCCTGTGCTGGGGGATTGCATGGATATGCATTTAATGCATAACAAACAATGTCTGTGTGAGCAAATGTCATGAATATACATTTAATGCATAGCAAACAATGTCTGTGTGAGGAAATGTCATGAATATACATTTAACACATAACAAATAATGCCTTTGTGAGGAACTGTGATGAATATACATTTAACACATAACAAACAATGTTTGTGCTGGGGGATGTCATGAATATACATTTAATGCATAACAAATAAGGTCAGTGTGAGGAAATGTCATGAATATGCATTTAACACATAACAAACAATGTCTGTGTGAGGAAATGTCATGAATATACATTAAACACATAACAAACAATGTCTGTGCTGGGGGATGTCAAGCATATACATTTAATGCATAATAAACAATGTCTGCACTGGGGAATGTCATGAATATACATTTAACATATAACAAACAATGTCTGTGCTGGGGATTGCATGGATATACATTTAATGCATAACAAAAAATGTCTGTGTGGGGGAATGTCATAAATATACTTTTAACACATAAACTATGTTTGCGCTGGGTGATGGCATGAATATACATGTAAAACATAACAAACAATGTTTGTGTGAGGGAAAGGTTATGAATATACATTTAATGCACAACAAACAATGTCTGTCTGAGAAAATGTCATGAATATACATTTAACACATAACAAACAATGTCTGTCCTGGGGGATGACAGTAATATACATTTAACACATAATAAATAATGTTTGTGTGAGGAAATGTCATGAATATACATTTAATGCATAACAAACAATGCCTGTGTGAGGAAATGTAAGGAATATTCATTTAATAGATAACAAACAATGCCTGTGCTGGGGATTGCATGAATATACGTTTAACACATAACGAACAATGTCTGTGTGAGAAAACGTCATGAATATATATTTAACACATAACAAACAATGTCTGTGCTGGGGGATGTCATGAATATACATATAACACATAACAAACAATGACTGTGCCAGGGGATGGCATGAATATACATTTAACGCATAACAAAAATGCCTGTGCTGGGGGATTGCATGGATATATATTTAATGCATAACAAACAATGTCTGTGTGAGGAAATGTCATGAGTATACATTTAATGCATAATAAACAATGGCTGTGTGAGGAAATGTCATGAAGATACATTTAACACATCACAAACAATGTCTGTGCTGGGGGATGTCATGAATATACATTTAACACATAAACAATGACTGCACTAGGTGATGGCATGAATATGCATTTATTGCATAACAAACAATGTCTGTGATGGGGGATGTCATGAATATACATTTAATACATAACAAACAATGTCTGTGCTGGGTGATGGCATAAATATGCATTTAATGCATAACAAACAATGGGCCGGATTCACGAAACCTCCGTGTAAGAGTTAATATGTCTTACATGGAGGCTGCAGTCTAACAACGGTATGATGTCAGCATGCCATGCATATTCATGAGGGCATGCTGAATCATACCCTAGGCTAACACGGTCCATGTAGAAAAGTAGGGGGCATGTCCGAATGCCGAGTTCTGCAAAGGGACACGCCCCCAGAAGAGTCAGAGACCTGAAAGTAAACACCCACGAGCGAGTCCGCGGAAATGTCAAGGAACACAACACCACATGCCCTCACAGACTATAAACCCAACTGTAATGTAAAACGTAAAAATATCAGTTTAATTTTTTTTTTTTATAATTTCCAAAATGTTTGCCCGTAGTTGTGCTCGTTTGTGCGGGTATGCCATCCGCTCAGCCACAGTTAGCAGACATTGCAAAGCATATAAGATCTAAATATGCAAATTACGCCAAGTAGCAATAGCGTAGCGGTAGAGACGTTGGCCAAAGAGGAGGTAGTCATGGTTCGAGCCCCCAGAACATCATTTTCCATTTTTATTTAAATAAGCATGAAACAATCCCCTGACATATATATATAAATATATATATATATATATATATATATATATATATATATATATATATGTAAAACTATAACTTAAGTAAAATGTAATGAAATGGGCCATGTATTTTTGAAGAAATCCTACATAATAAAATATAAAAAAAGGATCAGAATTGCCCATAGCTTAGCAAGGCTTTAGCAAGCTGAATATGGGTGCCCGTAGGTGAGCAGTGCTTTAATAAGCTTAATATGAGTGCCCATAGATGAGCAGCGCTTTAACAAGCTTAATATGAGAGTCCGGAGTTGAGCAGCGGTTTACCATGCTTAAAATGAGTGCCCGTAGTTCAGCAGTGCTGCACCCAGCATAATATGAGTGCTCATAGCTAAATAACGCGTTACCCAGCATAAGCCATTTGCGAGCAGCTGTGCAGCGCGCCAACCAGCTTACCGTCGGGCAACATTGGGCAAGCTGTATCAAAGCCGCCTTTACACAGACACACCTCCTAGCCTGTCTAGACAGTAGTAAAATAAAAAAAGCAACGCCTTGGTTCGAACCTGGGATACTGTGCACCATAGTCAAAGTACTGAACCACTAAGCCATGACAGTTGTACTGAGAAATGCAGTATTAGCATATATATAGGAATGAATGGAAATAGAAGCATGACAAAGCAGGTTTTTTCAAGCTGATAAATATCCAAAACGGCCAATCACAGATAGGTGTGGGAAAACCGGCATATATAAGCCCCACAGGTGGGAATTCACAGCATAACTGATTGTGGTACCCATTTGCAGTCAGGATGGCAGGTGCAGGAGAGGGAAGTCACTTTAGAGCACAAAGGTGGGGTGTTGAGGAGTCAAAATATATGGTTTGGCTCCTAGTCCATGATCATGAAGCACAACTCATGCAGGGCCAGGTTCACTGGGCTGCGTACAAGGCAGAGGTGTGGAACCAGTTGGCACATGATCTCACCAGTGCCACAGGCATTCCAAGGACTGGTGAACAGGTCCGTCACCACCATGCGGACCTGAAGCGACGGAAGGAGGACCAACTGAACCATTGGATCAAGGAGGCCCGCCAAATGCCCAATGCCCCACTACTGAATAAGTATCCATGGAATTAAGTATGTAAGAAATGCTATCCTAGCCTATAGTATGGAGACATATGGTCCAATATTACTTCCTTTATATTACAGCTGCAGGTGTTCGTTCTGCGAATCAGCGAGCCTATGCTGATAGACTGCTGAGGTTGCACCACCAGGCAGGTTAGTAATTATTTAGCTGGTATTGTCATAGAATATAAGTGAGACAGATTGTAAAAGAGTTCAGTGTTGTAACCCACTAATAAAGGTCAAATAAGCCTAGAAGAAAGATTCTGCTAGTATTGTAAGATTAGATAAGTGATGCAGCCTGGAAAATAGTGTAATGCAATCCAGTAATAAAGATTAAACAAGTCTCAAATAGAAGTGTCCACCTGTATTGTAATATCAGATAACTGCTGCAGCCAGAAAATGAGTGGTAATCAATCAACAAAGGATAGACAAGTGTCAAATACATCCTTGTAAATTCTGCCATATGAAATAAGTGAGTCAGCTGGAAAGGGCTGTTGTAAACCAGTAATAAATGTTAATAAAGCCTAGAATTAGGTACCAGTCTGAAATGTAAATATAAAATAATTGAGAGAGTGAGAGAAAGACAGTTTGAAGCTACCAAGAAAGCTGTAATAAGTCTGGAATAAAGGTATACTGCAGTCACTACATTATGAAATGAATGAGACAGCCACAACCAAAGAGTGTAATGTGTTAAACAAAATACAGAACATGGACTGTGTCCGCCCCACAAATTGGATATGTTGCTGTACCCTTGCATTATGGAAATAGTATGGTTGTATGAAATGCTGAACATCCACAGCTGTCTAGACCCATATAAATCAAATGTAGCAGGATGCTGTACCTGAACACAGCCAGATATGAACATATATGAATAAAAATGGAATGTATATTAATGTAGCAGTAACATCCCCATCACCAACATTCCTAAGGTTACATACAGGAAACTGTACTAATACATGTAGGGGATATATATCTGCATCTACTAGGAATGTACAGTATATGTTTAGGTAGTTTAAGTTGTTAATGTAATATTTCTCCACCCTACCCTATTTTCACAAATTATGCCATTCCACACCAAACTGGGTATGTGTATTCATAATTAATTCCCATGGACATTTGTCCTGTTGGTTTATACATATCTGCATGTACGTTGATGCATGTGCCCTGTTCACATATTCAAACCTGATGGCCTGTTGCCACCAATCAACCCTGCATGCTGTTGGAATGTGCACTGTTGTTCTAAATATGCATGTGTTATGCTTGCTGCTCAATGTTCGGAATTCATGGGTGTTTGATTAATGGGAATACTGATGCATGCTGTTACAACTAATTTTGAATGGTGTTGTTTGTTACTAACCCAAAATACCATAAAATACTGCTAAACATAGGACAACAGGGAAGGCGGGTTCCAGCGGACCCACCTCTCCCACTTCAGCTGGCGAGTGCACCTGGCACCAGTGCCCAGGCCGGGACCTCCTCCTCTGGTGGCCCTGTGCCACCTTTGGGTGGAGGTGCTGCATGGGGATGAAGCTCGTCCCCCCTCTGCAAGCATGGCCGGAGGAGAGCCTCCACTCACCCTCCATAGGGTCTGGTCTGTGATAAGTAGTGAGAACAGGCATTCTGTGACTGATCCCCTACGCCAGTTTGAGGTGAGGGTGGCGCAACTCACGGGTGTGCCTGCCCATCCTATCTAGCCCCCAGCACAGCCCCGGCCTGGGCTGTGAAGGCACAGTGGTAACTGCCTATGGGTGGGGATTTCAGTTCCACTGTTGCCATCTGTGGGCTCATGGGCTTGCAATATCCAAACATCCATCCCCGTCATTTGTGTTTACCCCCACACATGTGTCATACTCCGCCCCTGTATGCATCTTGTTTGTCTTGTCTGTTAACCTCCAACCAAAAGAAACCACACAGAAAACTAAGAAAAAGATGTTGGTAAGTCAGCTCCAAGGGCTAGGCACATGCAGGTACAAAAATTCAGGTAACTGTAGGTTATAGTCCAATCCAATGTACTTAATACCAGAGGTTATAAAAACACTGCTTTATTCACCAAGCCAAAATAAAAGTAAAACGCTGCACCAGCGTTTTTCGTTCTGATAAATATCAGAACTTCTTCAGACAACCAACAACACTAGTTCAAAGCATTTTAAAACAAAGCACTAGGTTAAGACAGATGTCAGTAATTATATTAATTGCTGTATCCCTTGTGTTTAAAGCGATACACTCAAATAACTTCTTTTATGTAATACTGAACCAGAAGTTTTTTAAAAGACTGACCAAAATTCTCACTTAAAAGATTTTACATTAAAAACATGAAAAGAAGTCACTGTTATAATATTATCATATCATATCTAAATTCTTCTACTTGCATCTATACTTTAAAACTACACACAATACTACTAAAAAGTCATATATAATAAAACCTTAAACTATACTAATGCTAGTAAGTATTGCTAAGTACTGCTTACTTACAAAGCTGTGTTTTGGTTCTAGTTACACCTTCAAGGGCATTCAATGACATACACAAACAACAAAAAGAAAATGAACTATCTCAGTAAACTTTTTATCTTTAAAATACATGAAATTGAGCAACACTCATTTAACCCTGGCTCTCTGCAGCTACCACCACACATGTGTCATACTCCGCCCCTGTATGCATCTTGTTTGTCTTGTCTGTTAACCTCCCCAACCTACCTCCCCAAATATACCTACTTCCTGTACCTCACATTCCACTCTCACCTAAAAAAAAAAAAAAGGGCACTCTGTTCCCACAAAAAAATGATGCCCCATACATAGCTGCCCAATTCGCACACATGTCCACTGGACATGTAAACTGATAATTCTAATTGGCAGTATAACATATTTTGTTGTCCTCACCCCTCTCTCAGGGATGGAAGGTTTCAAATTTCACACCATATTTCACACATATGCACAGCTGTTGCTAATAAAGAAATGGGCAGCTATGGGCCTTCCCTACATCCTTCCTGCACATCCCGAGCTTGTTTTCCTACTGTCCTACCCTCTTTGTGCCCTCTTTTTCACCACTTTCCTATCTCCCCATTTTCTTTTCTTTAAAAAAAATTAGCGCGGGTGTTAGCGGGAGCAAGCCCTTTTAAGCAGTAGTCAGCGGGTGTGCGCTTGTGTGTGCTTAGCTAAGCGAGTGTGCGCATGTGTAAGCATCGCGCAAACCAGCGCAAACCTGCTTACAACTGCTTAAAAGTGCCTTAGTCACTCTGTATGACAAGGCCTGTAGTCTGCTTATCAGCAAAATAAAATACCCCTGTCAGTCTCAAACCCCGGACCTTGGAAACACTAGTCTGCATGAATTATCACTTAGCCATGACAGATATACAAGAACTTGGTGCTGAAAGAAATATATCATGAAATACAAGGAGTGAATGTAAAGGGAATATAGGAAGGCCATTACACAAAGCTTGTTCACTGAATCCTTACTGGCAATTCTTGTGGAATTGCATTACATTAGTGTGATAAGAGAAACAGCCATGCTAGGAGGTAATAATGTTACAGTAGCATCTTACAAACACCACACAGTATCAGAGCAGGATAAACACCACCATATTTGAATAGGTATGAGGCCAGACTTCCCAACTGTGACTGATTTACAGGGATGTCCCTGATTTGCAAAAAAAATGTTACCTGTGCCCCACTGACTCCCTGTGAAATGTACTAACAGTAGGCAGAAAGGTGGGGTATCCCACATAATGGTGACTGTCGATAAGTTAAAGTAGACTCTACTTGCATGTCAGAAATGGTGTAGTAATACATATGCTCAAAATACCCCACAGTCACAACTGCAGAATATCTGAAATATATCATGGGTGTATCCCACTGATATGTACCTTTCCCTGAGGCTGGTCAAATATATACCTGAAAGTATCTGAGGCCTGCAAGTGTCAGAAATACACAGGCATATCAGCCTGTCTGCTGTTACACACTCTGCGAATAGCTGTAGAATTACTCCCACAAGCACACCCTCATGTAGGAGTACAACACAGAAATATCAAAGGATGTAGCCATCTAACAAAGTAATGACAGTATAGCAGTTTACAAGCACTAGATGTGCCTGATATTCATAATTGTTAGTACAAAATACAAGGCCCTAGTACTGCTCAGCAGCAAAATAAAATACCCTTGTAAGTGTCAAACCCCAGACCTTGGGCTCACCAGACTGCATGCAGTGCCACCAAGCCACAGCAAACATATAAGAACTTACTGCTGAAAGAAATATATCATGCATTACAAGGAGTGAATGTAAATGGAAAGCCATAGCAACACATTCCAGTAAAGACAAATATTAGGCCTTCAAGGAGTGAATGTAAAGGGAAAATAGTGAAGCCATAGCAACACATTGCAAAAACTACTGTTGTATACCAGTTAATCCACAACTCTCACAGGAAAGTACATACTCCCATGTAAACAGTGTTAGCATTAGCAGATGTAAGCTAACATACACACTGAGAAGAGTGAAAAGGAAAAAGCAACAGTCAGGTTTCAGTACAACATGCATTTCAGTGGCTACAACACAGCCTTAGATATGAGAGACATACCAATCTTCTGACTGACACAATAGTGTCCACAGCAAACCAGCATGGTCCCCACCTTGCAAAACTGAAAGGCCTATGCCTACCTAACCTAACATTTTATAGTAGTGTCCTGAAATCACAGTGAGAACTGCAATTACCACACAGCAGGCTGCATGCAATTAGCAAATGCTGGCCACCAATTGATGCAGAGGCCATCACATGCACATGTGCAGATACCTACAAAAGCAGCCTGTACTGCCAGTCCACACATGCAATAATATCATTGCAGAAACTGGAGGGAGAGAGACAGAGAGAGAGAGAGAGACAGAGACAGACAGACAGACAGAGAGACAGACCAAAATAAAACAAAAACAAAAAAAAAGAAAAACCAAGCCAGCCAGCCATCCAGGCAGCCATCCAGCCAGCCATCCAGGCATCCAGGCAGCCAGCTATCCAGCCACCCAGGCAGCCAGCCAGCCAGCCATCCAGGCAACCATCCAGCCAGCCACCCAGGCATCCAGCCAGCAATCCAGACAGCCAGCCAGCCATCCAGGCAGCCAGCCAGCCATCCAGGCAGCCATCCAGGTAGCCATCCAGCCAGCCATCCAGGCAGCCAGCCATCCAGCCACCCAGGCAGCCAGCCAGCCATCCAGGCAGCCAGACAGCCAGCCATCCAGGCAGCCATCCAGCCAGCCATCCAGGCATCCAGGCAGCCAGCCATCCAGCCACCCAGGCAGCTAACCATCCAGCCACCCAGGCAGCCAGCCAGCCATCCAGCTAGCCAGCCTGCCATCCAGCCAGCCAGACATCCAGGCATCCAGACAGCCAGCCAGCCATCCAGGCAGCCAGGCAGCCAGCCATCCAGCCACTCAGGCAGCCAGCAAGCCATCCAGGCAGCCAGCCAGCCAGCCATCCAGGCAGCCAGCCAGCCATCCAGTCACCCAGGCAGCCAGCCAGCCAGCCAGCCAGCAAGCTAGCAAGCCAGCAATCCAAAAAAAAAGGTAATGTAAACTACATAATCTAATAATCTACATACTGTGAACCGTCCATATGTGTTAGCAGTCTGTATCTATATGTATATGAAGATGTGCATAGGGCAAGGGACATACTGCAACTGTTAGTGAAGGATGGACATACATATGTAGTTGAAGGTTGCTATGTGCACATATCAATGCAGGTTGTAGTGTGTGGCATTGAAAACAGCATACAGTGCAGGTATATGTCATGTGGTGGTGAACTTCTGTGGGACTGAGCCAGTGAGGCCTGCTACAGCTATATGGCTTGAGGACAGCATAATGCATTATGCACAACAGTGTGCAATATCATTACAGAATGGTATGTCTCACAACTGTTGCAGAAGTGATATTCCCACCATGAAAGGTGGGCAGTCCATGTACCTACATGTGCATGTATATGTACAGCAGTGGTTGTTAAGAAGTGTGTGTATATATATATATATATATATATATATATATATATATATATATATATATATATCGATATACATATATATATCTATATATCTACATATCTATATATATATATATATATATATATATATATATATATATATATATATATATATATATATATATATATATACATAGACAGAGAGGTCTGTATAGATACATAGAGATATATGGATAGATAGATAGAGAATATGTATATACATATAGATATAATAGACAAATACATATATAGATATAAATTTAGATGCATACATGTATACAGATAGATATGAATGTCTATAGATATGTATATATATATATATATATATATATATATATATATATATATATATATATATATATATATATATATATATATATATATATATATATATATATAGTTATATATTGTGTGTATATATATATATATATATATATATATATATATATATATATATATATTTATATATCTATATATATATATATATATATATATATATATATATATATATATATATATATATATGTATATATATATATATATATATATATATATATATATATATATATATATATAAAGAGAGAGTGAGAGAGGGGGACATGGGGGCAGATGTACTGCAACAGGTGCCTGGTGACCAAGGCATGGACAAAACACCAGTGTTGATACTGCAGTACCATACCCCATTCCAAAACATGTTACCCACTAACTACCACATAGGTGGCTGCCTGCCTACCACTGGAGGTGTCAGAAGGGAACATGAGACACAGGTGTACAATAGCCTCCCCTTTGATATCCACAGTGGCACATTAGTCTTGCAATCCCTGTACATGGTATGCGTCATCACAAAAGGTGTGTCAGCTAGGGAAATGTAAGTCAGTGTACCCCTGTACACCTCACAATGTCCTGTGCAGTATGTACCTTCCATGAGAACTACAGCAAATGGAAAGGCCACAGACATACCTAACAAAGACTGATAATGACCACAAACACATTCCCTATGCAGACTGACTCACAAAACCACAGCTAGAGTGCCTTGCATACTGCCTACACAGAGGTTACCAGTGCTGGACATACAGAGTTATGTCACACCGATACCAGTTGGCCAACCACCATGGCAACACCTCACAATCCGTCCAGCCTACATGACCTAGGGCCCTAATCCCTGTCACCGTACTAAACAGCACATGCTAGAGGTACAGGTTTCTGTACACAAATATGCCATACCCTGGACTAAACCACCCAGCATTAACAAACAAGGCTCTCATTAGTAGATGTCATACATACCCATGATGAATGTCATGGAGATAGTTAATATGCCCTGTGAGTCAACTGTGTGTAACCATTTCACAGGAGCAAGTAAAATCACAGTACATGTGTACCAAAGGGCAGGGTAGCATATGGCTAGGCTGCCCTAGGCCCAGGGCCAATAGCATAGTACCTACCTATGACACAATGCACACACACATGTACTCAGTGCAATACCAGTTATGTGACATTGAATGAGTGTGACACTGACTGTGTGCAAGGTCTTAAAGGTGTGATAGCTTAGCGTGAGTTTATGTCTGTCATGGTAGTTGGTGTCCTTGGTGTGAGGCCAAAGAAATATGTTTCAGTTATTGGGATGCAAACATAGTAGATTGGCATATGTTGTTCCATAGTTCCCTGTGTACGGCTGCAGTGTCCCATCATAGGCAGAAGCAATACATGAATGCTTAGTAAGTGGTACTGCTGTTGAATCCAGCTCACATATGAACTGTTGTACTACCTGATGTTGTAGGCCTGAACACATTCTGTGGTAACACTGTTTGGTGTGTTACCTGTAGTCTGCACAGATTACATACCTCATGCATAGGTATCTATAAGTAGGGGCACACAGTATTATAAGGTACACAGTTAATGCTCATCTGTGTCGTCATACATTTGTGTGTTGTATGTATGTGTAATGTGTGTGTGTAATGATGCCTGTACCATGGCCGCAATCACATGTGTGTTACAGGGTATGTGTGTGTATCTGGCAGCATGTATACTCTGTGACAGCAGTATGCTGGCTTTAGTAACAACTGTGCACGTATGTCAGGTAGAGGTATGGCATCAAAGACTAGGGTGGATTACCGTTGTAACTGTACATGTGTATTGCATTCATTGCATGGGACGACAATATTCTTCATCCATTAGCTTGATACATACCCCAGTGTGAGGGTGTGCATTGTATCCCAAACAGTGTGCCGAGTGCTGGTGTATACTAGTTTGTTGTATGGAGTGTGGCAGGCACTGTCAGACAGTTGTGGGCTGAGCACTGATATGTGGTATCAAACATGTGTATCACCTGATAGACAGACAGATGCTATATATGGCAGTGAAGTGATATCAGTACATCTGAATATTAAGTGTGCCACATGACTTGCTCACATATTTTTCTTTTCCTTCCTTCTAGGATGATGGTACATCAGAGAAACCCACCGTATACAGCAGCAGAGGATCAGGAGATCCACCAGAGCCTGGTGCATAATTACTCTGTGCTGTTTTCCAGGACCAGCCAGAACCAGCATGAGCGGGCTGCACTGTGGCAAGAACTTGTCCGTCGGGTAATGACATAGGCATGCATAACTGGACATATGAGCAGGTACGCCATCACTGCAGTGATTTAATTAGAGATGTCCGGCAGCGTGCGTCTGATATCCACAAACAACAGCTTGCCACAGGTGGTGGGGTACCTATCCACCCCCCCTTACCATTGTGGAGGAGCACCTCCTAAGTGTTGTGGCTCCAGACCAACAACAAGAACATCCACAAACATGTGTTATCATGGAGGCCGGGGGCCACCCAGCATGTTGAAATGGAGTGTGCAGGTAACATCCCATATCTGTAGTTGACTGTTCTCTGTACTGGTAGTCTATGCATGTGTGAGATATGTACTGTTTGTGTAGCTGTTAACCTGCCCATTCTTCTGCAAGATTGATATTCTGAGCATAATCTGTACACCTGTGAAAGCCACCTGTTATACTACTGTACTTTATCATACTCACAGTATCAAAGGCACAGGTGTAGCCACTGGAAATCACTCTCATATGTTTGCAGGTTCCTCTGGAGTGACAGCAAGGCAGCCAATCAATGCTGGTGAGTGTGTAATAACAATACTATTGCTAATGACATGTGTATGTCATATGGAGGTGTAGTGTGTGTACATGTAGCACACCTACACATAATGCATGCAGTGCATGTTTGCTGTGAGACTATGCATATCCCATTATTCTCAGTAGCTGCCTCACTCACATGCAATACACAGAGATTGACACACATGTGTGGCAACACAGTACTGGACATTGTATAGGCACACCAGATGCACATGTACACAACACACACATGTTTTGCATACACACTACACCTTAGCCTGCTACACATGTCCAATTATGACATCTGCTGTATGGCCAGCCTTCAGCATCCCACTTATCTATGCAGCAAACATAATATACCTGAGGGGTAGAGGCCTATCATGTCTTTGTGCAACAGTCTGGAACAAATAATACATTCATGTTAGGCAATGCTCACTACTGGCCACCTTACACACCCATGTAACAAGTGGCTGTGTAATTGTGGATGTAGTCATGTTACTGCACTTCAGGTACAGCATGCTAGCTGCCTGTCTGGCACACATTATTATTGTTGACTGACCAGAAGAAGCATGTTGATCATGGCTCCTGTTACTACACCACAGCCAGTTCCACTGACCACAAAAGTACACATAGCTGTTATTGTGTAGCACCGTCATGTGTTGTGTGTGTGTGTGTGTGTGTGTGTGTGTGTGTGTGTGTGTGTGTGTGTGTGTGTGTGTGTGTGTGCAAATCTATGCACCCACAGCTTGTAACACTTGCACAACATTGTTATGTCCTTGTGCACATTGTGTCCCAGGGTGGAGACAATCACTGAACAACTACACACAAGCATCAAGTACATGTATACTGTTATTAACAAGGGCTGTCTACACTTGCACTGCATGTTCCTGTGCAACACATAACCTGCATGCTGACACATGTACAGTGATGTTTTTCCTTGTGAAACGGTCACCCACCCTAAAACAGTATTGTGTATGTGTTGGATTGCAGGTGTGTCTGTGTTTGTATCTGCTGTACTGAGGAGTGTGCCTGTGTGCATGTGCACCTGTGTGCTTGTGTGCCTGTGTGCATGTGTGCATGTGTGCATGTGCGCCTGTGTGCATGTGCACCTGTGCGCATGTGTGCCTGTGTGCATGTGTGCCTGTGTGCATGTGTGCATGTGCGCCTGTGTGCATGTGTGCATGTGTGCATGTGTGCATGTGTGCATGTGCGCATGTGTGCATGTGTTCATGTGCTCATGTGTGCATGTGTGCCTGTGTGCATGTGCGCATGTGTGCATGGCTGCATGTGTGCATGTGCGCCTGTATGCATGTGTGCATGTGTGCATGTGTGCCTGTGTGCATGTGCACCTGTGTGCATGTGTGCATGTGTGCCTGTGTGCTAATATCGTGTACACATTTGTAAACTGTGTTTCCTATCTTCCACTCACAGGTTCTGATGTTGCTCTGGTAGAGTGCAGTAGGGAACCTGAAGCCACTGCTTGGGATAGTGCTAATGATGATACATGCGTAATGGCACAGGGAGGTGTGATAGGGTCTGTCGTTGGTCATCCAATTGACAGTACACAGCAGTCAACCCCATCAATGCGCACATGTCATCCTGCCGATACATCCATTGTCACCAATGTCCTTAGCTGAGGGACAGCATACAGTGGGCATTGACCAGGGTAGTGTGGTATCACCAGCACATGCATCCCCTCACAGCAGCCATGGCCAGATTCCTGACATGGTACCACACAGGCAGATGTCCAGGGGTTCTCGTGGGAGCATCCGTGGTCGTACTGCCCCTGTCAGACGTGCCCACAGAGGTCTATCAACCTCAGCTATGTTCCGGGCTGTAATGCATGCATGTATGGAAAGGTACACCAAACAGGGTCTGAGGGAGCTTAGAGCACATCGCACCACTATGAATGACACTATGCGTGACGTTGCGTCTGCCATCAGTAACATCAGCGAGGTCATTGATAGACGTTGGGGGGACACATTAGATCTGTTCCACAACTACATGTCCAGGAGCCAGGACAGTGCAGGATGGTTAAGGTGTCAACGTGGACGTCTGCCAGCAACATTATCAGCTGCCAGTCTTTGCAGACGACAACAAACCCGCAGCTGCTCCCATAGTGCCAGTACCAGCCCCAGCAATGCTGGGTCTGTGCTGTCATTAGACCATCCTAGAAGACCATGTGCACGTGGCTCTGGACAGTCCCAGCAGGGACATGTGTCCAGTCAACAACCCACTGCTTCTGATGACAGTACCCAGTCTGGCTTAGCACCTGATACTGTCCGTAGCACCCCTGCCAGGCACAGGTACCGTGTCTGTGGCCAGAGACAGTGACCTGTATGACCTGGCAGGTACAGTCTGTGGCTGTCCACAAACACCCGTATATGGCAGCCACATGGTGGAACTGTGTGCATGCATACACACACACACATAATGCTAACACCTAGGGCTAACACACGCACACACACATCACAGCAACGTTGCCCCATCTTGTACTGTTGCCCCTCATTAACACACACACACATACATGTCAATTGGATGTGTCAATGGCAGACTTTGGCAAACCAAGTATACACCCTGTGCATATGATGAAACTGTGCCACCTCCTGCCGTCTGTAACATTGATGCTGGAACAGGATAGCATGGTACTGATGCACAGGGTGACTACATAGCACTGTAGTATTATTATCATGTTGTTAACAGTACAGTGTAATGATATTGTTGTGGGTAGATTCGAGCATGCATGATGCATTAACTATGTTTATCATTGCAGTCTTGTATACACCAGTGTTAATTCCCAAAGTGTACTGTCTGCACATGTGCCACATGGCTGTTGTGTGTACCTGTGCCTGCATGTGTTGGGGTGTGGACAGTACATGTGTGATGTTTGCATCACCGATTTGTAGGTGTACATTTGTGAACATGGTCAGCATGGAACGTGACATGGTTTGACAGTATGCTGTGGGTGATACGATTTCCACATGGCAATGGTCTGCATTCTGGTAGTATACACAGTTTACATAGCCTGACATTCAGTGGTCATTACATGGTGTCTCCTCAACTGATACACAGACGTAGGAACCTGGTGTCAGTGATATCCCTGCAGTACTACACTATACCAGTAGCCATTGTTACTGAGCCCCACACATCCCTGGGAACAATACACTTTGTCATATAGCAGTCTCATGTACATGCCAACACACTATGGATATGTCCATCCATGACTGCAAATACATACAGTTGCCTACAATGCATTCTGCACATGACACACCTAACCACCACAAAGGTATCATACAGACAGATACCTGTTGTCCAAGCCATGGTATATTGCTGTAACACTACTGTGGCATTGTCATCGGCATGTAGTTAACATAGTATTCCAACAGTACCATGTAGGTGGTAGCACCCATCATGTAGAACGGGTAATGGTGTGTACATGTGGACAGGTGTTATCTTGTCTATCCTGTGATATTCACATTTCCAAAGGTATTCTGCAGTCCCTCTGTGTATCACCTAAGCAAGAAGGTGTCTGTATGCATATCGGCAACAGTTGTCATGCACCTTCACTGGATGGCCATCACTCACAGACCTTGCTGTGTTTTAACATGTCTGACATATACTGCAGACATGAACCGTCACCCACATTAATCTATCAAAGCTTTCATGGGTGCATGTCACATAGTTGGCCTAGGACACAGATCACTGCAGTAGCTTGTATTATCACCATCATACACGTATGGCCTAAGGTCTGGTAAGCTGTGGCACATGGCAGCAAAGGTAACAACTGTATTCATATGGGGCAGGCTTCACACATAGGAACTATTATAGGTCACAGGTACATATCTGTATGTGGCAAACACATACCTGATGTGTGCATGGCAATTACTGTTATAATAATATGTCATATAATAATGAAAGCAAAACATATTCACAAACTGTGTGACAAATGCACACATGGCATTTGTAGGATTCAAACCCCAACCTAACTAGGTTATGGCACTTGAGAGAGATGCATTAGCACAGCACGCTATTCACATTACTGGATGATTTCCCTTCTCCTGCTGTATTTATAGGGTGCTGACATCAACAGTGTTTCCAAAGAAGAATGTACATCTTTTAGTGTGTTACCCCAGTCTTCAAAATGGCCATTCCTTTCACAAAGAATTGCAGACATACACACACCTACTCAGAGGTAATCTATGCCTGACGTACACAGCCATTTCAAACCCAGAAGTAATGGACATGCTCCACCTCATAACATCCAAGACCCTTACAGCTACACACTCCAGGGACGTAAACCTCAGCACAAACATAAATAGGACATGCTGCAGGGACAGATTCATTAATCACAGGCTCCCCTCACTCTGGAATTGAATCCCAATTAAAGTTAGACGTAGCCCCTCACCAACCCTCTTCCAGCAAAATACAGCTGCATGGATGGGAAATTGCAAATTCACCCCTGGGATCTCCACTGTGTCCCTGCTTGACAGAGGCACAGCAAAGTAGCCTTAAAGGGTGCCTTCTGTGACCTACTTTACAGAGGCACAGTAGGCTACTCTACTGGGGAGGCAGATGCCAAATACACTCTGCATAGGCTTATGAATTCCCCAGGGCAGACAGCCTAGTATTCACCTCTGCACCTATGTTTATGTTTGGGATGCACAATATTTGTTGCTGCTACTGTATGCAGATCTTTATTGCCATAGCTTTCACAGTTTCTGTGAACAACGTGTGGTAACATGTTTGATCATGACAGGGTTCCGGTATATTAATATATGTCTGTTGTCATTTAACTGTGTGCACAGGGTGGATTGCTGGATTGTGGGAGGTTCCTGGCTTAACACATACAACTGCCAGATATGTGTGACTGACTGCTATACTCAGACATGGCCTAAGTGTGTGAACATGCCCAGTTCAGGCTTTCCATGGTTTGTTGCCTGACATGTGTCTCATTTATCAAGTGTGTGAGCATGCCCAGTGTGACCTTTCCATATGTTGTGATCTGAAGTCCACTACATTTGTGGTTGTATGTGAACATGACCAATATTGACATTAATACTGTGTGTGTGTTGGAAGTCATGTTGTGTTCTTACTGCCAGACTCCTTTGTGTCATAACTCAACAGGGATTATGCTGTGCTTGCAGGGTTTCCATGGGATAGTTTGCAAAGACTTGGCAACATTCTCTCATACCGGCTGAACACTGCAATACTGTTATGGTGTAGTGGTTCAGTACTTTCATTATGGTGCACAGTATCATGGGTTTGAGTCCCATCACTGCTGTAAATGCTCATACTGAGCAGACCAGACTAGTTAAGGGCCAGTTGGGCAACTATGAGCATGTTGCATTTTGTTCAGCTATGGCGTACTTAAACCAGGCTTGTCCAACATTGCTGTGTATTCACTAACTTGGGTGGACATTGGCAAACATTACTCCACAGTGACCACAGTTGTACTACTTGGTGTGTGTGATTCTGTTCATAGGTTCATACTAGGCTATCTGCCCTAGGGCATTTATAATCCTAGCCAGAGTGTGTTTGGCTTTCAACACACATTGTAAGTGGAGTTTGCCATTACATTTTTCATGGTTAGTATACTGTGCCTCTGGCTAACAGTGACATAGAAGTGATACCCAGGGTAAACCTACAGTCTCCCATCCACTCATCAGGATTCCTCTTGAAGAGAGTCAATGAGGGACTCTGGCTAACCTGGAGTGGGATTTTACTCAAGAGTGGGGGGAGCCTCTGGGTTATGGATCTGTCACTGCAGCATGTCCTATTTATTTCACTCCTGAGGTTCAGGTCTCTTGAGCGCATAGCTTGATGGGATTCTGATTTTCCAAGGTGCAGCATGTCCATTGATTCCAGGTTGGACATGGCTTTATACATCTGGCACAGATCGCCTCTGGGCAGGCAGTATGCCACTGAGTGGAGCTGCAGTTTCTTTAACCGGGCAGTGACTGGCATGTGTTTGAGCCCTTTGATCCTCCTGGTGAGGTACTTTTCTGGTCTTTCCAGCTGCTGCAGGTGTCTGAAAAGGTACATCCCACAAGGGGCATTGTACTCAATTATGGGCCTGATGAGGGATGAGTTAAGAGGCACAGTGACCTCCACTGATGTAGATGTGATTACCTTCATGATTAAGTGGGCTGTATGAAATGTTTCTCTGAACACTTTGGCCACATGGTTGTCGAATGTGAGATTGCTATCAACTTGGGTCCCCAGGTCCCTTATCACTTCTTCCATACTTAATGGGTTACCACATATGTAGTAATTTGTGGGCACTTAGTTTTTGACAAAGGGGAGGACTACACACTGTTTTGTGTTTAGCTTGAGGACATGGCTCTGGCACCAGTTGTCTGTTTCTATGAGGCCCTTTTGTAGGATGCTTGTGTCAGCTGGAGGGTCGATTATGGCGCCCAGTTTGCAGTCATCTACAAACTTGTTCACCAACTGTCCTTCTGTGTTGGCCTGTACCTCTGAGAAATATATACCAAACAAGGGAGGTCCCAGGACTGAGCCTTGTGGGATGCCACTTGTAGCTGGTTTGTGGTTTGACATGGCTCCAGCATTTCAGACCATGTGGGTTCTGTCCTTGAGCCAGTTTGCAACCCATTTAGTGACATAGGGGTTTCTATTGAAGCTGGTGATCTTATCTATGATGACCAAGTGGGGTACTGTATGGAAGGCTTTTGCAAGGTTCAGGTAGGCTGTGTGGACGACCATCCCCTCGTCAATGGCCTTGGTGACTGTTTCAAATGACTCAACCAGGTTTAAGAGGCAGGATCTGCCCTTAACAAAGCCAAAATGGGTAGGATCCAGTGTCTGTGTGTCCCCAATATGTTTATTTCTGAGGTCCATGATGATCCTTTAAATTGCTTTGCAGACCAAACTAGTCAGGCTTCTGGGGTGATTGTTTGCAGTATCCGTTGAGGCGCCACCTTTGTGGAGAGGGTCCACTGTTGCTGTAAACTGCTCTTTGGGTACATATCGTGTGTTAAGGCTGACATTGAACAGTGGTTTTATGTGTGTGCTCAATTCCTCTTGGTGTTCATGTTGGACGCAGCCCAGGACACCGTCTGGTCCCATTGATGCTGTGTGTTTTTCTTTGGAGAGGCTGGCTGTTACCTGCACATCTGCGATGTCAGGGGGCCAGCACTCTGCTGGGATAGATATTTGCCCTTTTGGTGGGGGGGGCAGTTTGCACTGAACCTGTCAGCTTGGATGTTCGCAATGTCTGTGGGTTTGTTGTATTGTTTGTCATTTTGGACTAATTATGAACATACCTAGGGATTCCCACACAGGTTCCTACAATAAGTAAATAATGCATTGTGATTATCCTTGGTGTCCTGTAGGATTTTTATCTCACAGATGGCCTTAGACAATTTTATGTGTGGACGTTGTTTTTCAATAATACTGGTCAGAGATGGCTTCCCTTTTTGTGATTTGGATCTATCATATAGTAGCTTCCTCCTTGTATTGTATGGTTTGTTTATGGCTGGGGTCCACCAAACAAGATGCCTGCCTTTGGAGGATTGGGTCTTGGTTTTATTTGGGATTGCATGATCCATGCATTCCTGACGGTGTTCATAGAATGCGTTTATAAAGGGTTATGAGGTCTGGGCTGTATTTTCCACAGACCCAGGGGCTGTGAAGGATTCCTCCTCAGTTTTGAGGTGTGTGACATATACTTTAGTGAACATTTTTCACTGTGGTTTTCTGGCCATGGGCTGGGGTGGGGATGTGAATATCCAGTGAGATTACTATCTGGTGTGATCGTACCAGTGAGGGATACACTTCTGGTCCTGGGCATAGAGTCCCCATGTTGGTGATGATCAGGTCCAGTATGTTTTCCCCTCTTGTGGGAGTGGTAGCAAGTTGTTCCATAGCATTTTGGTTTATAAATTCTGGGAACCTTTGGCCTAGGGTGTGGAGCTAGGGTAATGCTCCCAGTGTATGTTTGGGTAGTTGAAGCTGCCCAATATAATGGTGTTTGGGGAGATCTTCATATTTTCATGTATTCTCCAGTCAGCCAAGTGTGGTTCCTGGGTTTAGGAAGGTGGTCTGTAGCAGGCTATGAACTGGAAGGCGGTTTTACCCACTGTTGGTTACACATGGGTAGTCTCTGATGCTTCATGCTGTGCCACCAACCTGGGGGTGTGGGTATCTTTGACAAATATTGATACTCACCCTCCTTTTGTAGTTTGTTCCATGTTTTGCAGCTGTAAAGCATGGTATGAGGTGTACCTGTGAATGCTAGTGTGCTCTTGGGAGCCTTGAACCAGGTTTCTGTTACTGCACAGATATCAACATTCTCCATGCTGAGGAGTGTTTGGAGTGCATGCATCTTACAGTTTAGACTTCTGGCATTGAGTAGCATTACTTATACTTTCTTATCCCTTGTGACACCTATGGAGGTGGGTTTGTGTTTTGAGCCTTACCTAGAAAAGGCACTATGATGGTGACAAGAGCCTTTGGCAATATCCAATAGGCCACAGGTGATAGGTGAAATCCATCCCTAGCAAAGCATCATGTCTTGTCGAGCATCTCATCCCAGGCTGACAGGCATTGAATCCCCTTTCATTGACACCAATACTTAAGCCAGTTGTTGTAATTGATCATCTTGTCTTCATATTATGGCCTCATGTTTGGTGAGGGTAGGATGCTACTGAAGGTCATCAAGTTTGCATATACAACATGGTGGTAAATGCTGTTTAGCACTACCTTACATTGCTTAACACATGGCAATCATGCCTCAGGTGGTGCTGCAGGGCTGCCTATGTCGGATGCACATACTGCACTCCCTATACATGTTTGGCAACAGGTAGTGTCAAGTTAGGCATCCCTTTTACTATATGTGTGAGTCAGAGAGAGGTATCATTTCCAGGGTTCCTACTGAGCCATTGTATGTGCTATGTATTGCCTCTTTGCCAAGGCCAAGGCATACTGGGCACGCCTCCGTCTGCCTACTGGGGCAGGCTCAGGTTGTTCCTCCTCCGAGTCACGCTCTGCCTGTGATGGCCTTGGCACTGGTGGGGGGCTGTTTGGGCCAGGCCTATGCTGGTCCTGTTGCAGCTGTTTTCGCAAGATCATATTATGTAGCATAGCACATACCATGACAATTTGGGTACATGTAGTTGGTGAGTATTGCAAGGCTCCACCAGATGTGTCCAGGCACCGGAACCATGACTTGAGCAACCCAAGCACATGCTCAATTACATTTCGTGTTTGTGTGTGTGCCTCATTATGGCGTTCTTGCTCATGTGTGTGTGCATTTCTGATGGGTGTCATCAGCCACGGCTCCAGTGCATAGCCAGCATCCCCCACTAAGTGACCATGTGGGATGTCCCCATTGGCAAATGTCTGGTACAGCTGCATCAGATGCCAGATATGGGAATCATGGTAGCTTCCAGGGCAGCCAGCACACGCATTCATTATTATGCCCTGGGCATCACACACGACCTGGCAGTTGATGGAGGGGAAGCCCTTGTGGTTAATGTAGGCCCTACCCTGCTCACCGGCTGGTGCTTTGATGCATATATGCATGCAGTCTATTGCACCCACTACCTCAGTGTATTCTGCTATTTGCTGGAAGAGACGCATATTGCTGGCCAATACCTCATGGGAATTGGGGAAATATACATGATCACCGACATGTGCTGACATGGCATCCAGGAACTGGTGCAGTACCCTGGATGCTGATGCCTGCAATATCCCCATCATATCACCAGTTGGTCTCTGAAAGGTACCTGTTGCTAGTATTCTTAGGCCAACACATACCTTGGTTTCCACTGGGATGGGTTCCCCTCTGTTGGTTCTGTGTGTGAGGCATGGCCTGCACAGCTCCACAATTTTCTGCAGGAGGTCTCTGTCCACTCTATAGCGCTCCACTATCTCCAGCTCATGTAACCCCTGGTAGGTGACCCTGGGCCTGTACACTCTTCTCCGTCTCCTCACTGTGGGTTGTCCAGCAGCATTTGCATTGTCACCACCCTCAGCATGTTGCATATGTCGTCTTATAACAGCAATGGCAGCCCCTAGTATTTTTTGTCTAAGTGAAGCTTTTTCAGTTTTCACGTCTAGTAGCATGCTCCAGTGTTTCAGTGTCTCTTGTGAGAAACAAACTGCACTGTTGTTTGCAGAGTTTTAAGTGCTGGGCTGGGCTAGGCTAGTGTTCTGCCTGTGTTATTGCCTGATTTGGATTGTTTTCACCTGCTAGCTCTACTAGTATCACCTGGTAGCTTCCTGCTATTTGTTGTGCTTCCTTTTTCCTTTCTGTTTCCTCAGGGGGAGCGACGATCATACAAGCGCAAACACGCTCACAGCAGCTCACACATGCGCATACATGCTTAGATGGACTAAAACTTGATTATTCGGGCTAAAACACGTGCACACCAGCGCAAACAAGTTTACAGGTCTTCCAACAGCCTTATACATGCTTACTCTGGCTTAAACGCGTGCAATCACGCTTCCACACGCGCACTCTGTCTTATTCAAGTTTACAGGCATGCACACGTGCGCATACCTGCTCAGCAAGAAACTTTGGTGTTATCCACAGTATACACCTTCCATTTCTTGTCTTTCTCTGGCCTACCTGTTGACACACCTCTTTCCATGATGTCTAACTAACACCTAACAGATGCCACTGTCCTCCAATGAGCTTCACTACTTTCATACATACCCCCCTTGTGATGTCACCTATCTCCTACTCTGTTCCTCCCCATATCCTACTCCTACACTCCACTGACTGTGCTCATTTGCTCTGTAAAAGTACGATTCACTATCCTAACACTCATTTACATAGGATTGCCTACTAATGCTTGGTTACATGTCTTAGACTGGGCTTCTCCCCTTAGCAACCCCTACTTTGTGGCCATGTTGTCTTCAGCCTGCTATTCCCTTACATTGAAATTTGACAATGTTCATAAATTCCATGTTTGTGGCTTTTATTGCCTTATTTTATGATTTTTATAGCACACCCCATTTGTGTGGTGATGCGCTGTGCTTAAACATCAGAAATCACAAAAAAAAATATATTTTTATTTTAATTTTGCATCAGGGAAACTTTCCAATGGCCATATATTTGGCCATTGGCATGCTTCCTCAACCATATGCAACCTTTATTTGGAGCTAACAAGGCCCCATTGTGCTATTTGCAGAATGGTACTCAGTTGTCAACTGAGTACATTTCTGCAGCTAGCACCTCTCCTACTCGGACAGGTTTCTGCTTCCTGGATCGCAAATTTACCTCATTTGCATGCCTTTCGGCTGCAAGTTAGATAATTTGCATATCACAGCCCTCTCCGTGTAGGAGACGTGTTAGGAGCTCTCTTACATGCCCCTACAGGCTGTTCGTGGATCGCTCGTCGGACATGATGGCTGCATGGATTCTTACTCTACTCGTAGACTCCGTGCAAGCCATCGTGAATCCGGCCCAATGTCTGTGCTAGGGGATTGCATGGATATACATTTAATGCATGACAAACACTGTCTGTGTGAGGAAATGTCATGAATACACATTTAACACATAACACACAATGCCTGCGCTGGGGGATGGCATGAATATACATTTAATGCATAACAAACAATGCCTGTGCTGGGGGATGGCATCAATATACATTAAATGCATAACAAACAATATCTGTGGGAAGAAATGACACGAATATACATTTAACTCATAACAAGCAATTGCTGTGTATGGGGGATGTCAGGAATATACATTTAACACATAACAAACAATGACTGCGCTGGGTGATGGCACGAATATGCATTTAATGCATAACAAACAATGTCTGTGTGAGGAAATGTCATGAATATATACTTAATGCATAACAATCAATGTCTGTGCTATGGGATTGCATGGATATACATTTAACACATAACAAACAATGTCTGTGCTGGGGGATGACATGAATATACATTTAACGCATAACAAACAATGCCTGTGCTGGGGGATTGCATGAATATACATTTAACACATAACAAACAATGCCTGTGCTGGCGGATGTCATGAATATGCGTAACAAACAAGGTCGGTGCTTAGGGATGGCATGAATATGCATTTAATGCATAACAAATAATGTCTGTGTGAGGAAATGTCATGAATATACATTTAACACATAACAAACAATGTCTGTGCTGGGGATGGCATGAATATGCATTTAATGCATAACAAGCAATGTCTGTGTGACGGCATGTCATGAATATACATTTAACCCATAAACAATGATTGGGCTGGGGATGGCATGAATATACATTTAACACATAACAAACAATGTCTGTGCTGGGGGGTGTCATGATTATACATTTAATGCATAACAAGCAATGTCTGTGCTGGGGGATATCATGAATATACATTTAATGCATAACAAACAATGTCTGTGTGAGGATATGTCATTAATATACATTTAATGCATAACTAACAATGTCTGTGCTGGGTGACGGCATGAATGTGCATTTAATGCATAACAAACAATGCCTGTGCTGGGGATGGCATGAATATACATTTAATGCATAACAAAAATGTCTGTGCTGGGGAATTGCATGGATATACATTTAAATCACAACAAACAATGCCTGTGCTGGGTGATGGCATGAATATACATTTAATGCATAACAAACAATGCCTGTGCTGGGAGATTGCATGAATATAAATTTAACACATAACAAACAATGCCTCTGCTGGGGGACTGTATGATTATACATTTAACACATAATAAACAATGCCTGTGCTGGCGGATGTCATGAATATGCATTTAATGCATAACAAACAATGTCTATGCTGGGTGATGGCATGAATACGCATTTAATGCATAACAAACAATATATGTGTGAGGAAATGTCATGAATATCCATTTAATGCATAACAAAAAATGTCTGTGCTAGGGGATTGCATGGATATACATTTAAATCACAACAAACAATGCCTGTGCTGGATGATGGCATGAATATACATTTAATGCGTAACAAACAATGCCTGTGCTGTGGGATTGCATGAATATACATTTAATGCATAACAAACAATATCTGTGGGAGGAAATGTCATGAGTATACATTTAACTCATAACAAGCAATTTCTGTGTATGGGGGATGTCATGAATATACATTTAACACATAACAAACAATGGCTGCACTGGGTGATGGCATGAATATGCATTTAATGCATAACAAACAATGTCTGTGTGAGGAAATGTCATGAATATATATTTAACTCATAACAAACAATGTCTGTGCTGGGGGATTGCATCAATATACATTTAACACATAACAAACAGTATCTGTGCTGGGGGATGGCATGAATATACATTTACTGCATAACAAACAATGTGTGAGGAAATGTCATGAATATACATTTAATGCATAATAAACAATGTCTGTGCTGGAAGATGCCATGAATATACATTTAACATATAACAAGCAATGTCTGTGCTGGGGATGGCATGAATATGCATTTAATGCATAACAAGCAATGTCTGTGTGAGGAAATGTCATGAATATACATTTAACACATAAACAATCATTGGGCTGGGGATGGCATGAATATACATTTAGCACATAACAAACAATGTCTGTGCTGGGGGATGTCATGATTATACATTTAATGCATAACAAGCAATGTCTTTGCTGGGGGATGTCATGAATATGCATTTAATGCATAACAAACAATGTTTGTGTGAGGAAATGCCATGGATATATATTTAACTCATAACAAATAATTTCTGTGCTGGGGGATTGCATTAATATACATTTAATGCATAACAAACAATGTGCTGTGGGATTGCATGGATATACATAGGTTCATAGGTTCATAGGTTCATACTAGGCTATCTGCCCTAGGGCATTTATAAGCCTAGCCAGAGTGTGTGTGGCTTTCATCACCCCTTAGGATGAGAATACTATACCCATTAGTTTGCTGTGCCTCTGTCCAGCAGTGACACAGAGATGATTCCCGGGGTAAACCTACGATCTCCCATCCACTCGTCAAGATTTTTCTTGAACAGAGTCAGTGAGGGGCTCTGCCTCACATGGACTGGGATTCTGTTCCATAGTGTAGGGAGTCTCTGGGTGATGAATCTGTCCCTCCAGCATGTCCTATTTATATCCGTGTTGAGGTTTAAGTCTCTTGCTCTCGTGGCTCTGGTGGATTTGTATTTTTTGAGGTGGAGCATGTCCATTAATTCCGGGTTGGACATGGCCTTGTATGTCATATACATTTAACACATAACAAACAATGTCTGTGCTGGGGGATGACATGAATATACATTTAACCCATAACAAACAATGCTTGTGCTGGGGGATTGCATGAATATACATTTAACACATAACAAACAATGCCTGTGCTGGGGGATGTCATGAATATACATTTAATGCATAACAAACAATGTCTGTGTGAGGAAATGTCATTAACATACATTTAACGCATAACAAACAATGTCTGTGCTGGGTGATGGCATGAATGTGCATTTAATGCATAACAAACAATGCCTCCGCTGGGGATGTCATGAATATAAATTTAACACATAATAAACAATGTCTGTGTGAGAAAATGTCATGAATATACATTTAACACATAACAAACAATGTCCGTGCTGGGGATGGCATGAATATACATTTAATGCATAACAAACAATGTCTGTGTGAGGAAATGTCATGAATATACATTTAACACATAATCAATGCCTGCGCTGGGGATGTCATGAATATACATTTAACACATAACAAACAATGTCTGTGCTGTGGGATGGCATGAATATACATTTAATGCATAACAAACAATGTCTGTGTGAGGAAATGTCATGAATATACATTTAACGCATAACAAACAATGACCGTGCTGGGGAATGGCATAAATATACATTTAATGCATAACAAACAATGTCTGTGTGAGGAAATGTCATGAATATACATTTAACGCATAACAAACAATGACTGTGCTGGGTGATGGCATGAATATGCATTTAATGCATAACAAACAGTGGGCAAGATTCACGATGGCTTGCACGGAGTCTAAGAGTAGTGTAAGACTCCATGCAGCCATCGTGATCCAGGAACAGCCTGAATGTGCGTGTAAGAGAGCACCTAAAACGGCTCTTACATGGGCAGGGCGTGGATATGCTAATTACCTCACTGGCAGCTGAAAGGCATGCAAATGAGGTAAATTTGCGATCCAGGAAGCAGAAACCTGCCCGTGTAAGAGCCATGTTATCTGCAGAAATGTACTCAGTTGATAACTGAGTACCGTTCTGCAAATAACACAATGGAGCCTTATCAGCTCCAAATAAAGGTTGCAAATGTCGCAGGCAGCATGCCAATGCCAAATATGTGACCACTGGCAATGTACCCTGATGCAAACATGAAATAAAAATATTTTTTTTTTCGGCGATGTTTAAATGTAGAGCAGCGTCGTGCAAACCGGTTGCTCTATAAGAAAACAAAAAAATAAAAATATTAAACCCACAAATGTGGGTTTATGCAAAGCATGAGTATACAATGGAAGGGAATAGCAGGGTAAAGCAACATGGCCACTGAGTAGGGGTTGCTAAGGGGGGAAGTGGAGTGTAAGACATGTAACTAAGCATTAGTAGGCAATCCTATGTAAATGAGTGGTAGGATAGTGAATCGCACTGTTACATAGAAAATGAGCACAATCCGTGCAGTGTAGGAGTAGGATAAAGGGGAGTAACAGAGTAGGAGATAGGTGACATCACAGGGGGGAATGTATGAAAGGAATGCAGCTCATTGGAGCACAGTGGCATGTGAAAGCTGTCAGTCACACATCATGGAAAGAGGAGTGTCAACAAGTAGGCTTGGGAAAGCCAAGAAATGGAAAGTGTACACGATGGATAACACAAAAGTTTCTTGCTGGGCGTGCATGCGTGCGTGTGTGCGCTGGTAGGCACGAGTAAGATAGAGTGCGCATGTGTAAGCGTGCGTGTGCGCGTTTAAGGCCAAATACGCATGTAGGAGCCTGTTTAAACACCTGTATGCTTGTTTGCGTGGGTGTGCGCACGTTTTAACCTGAATAAGCAGATTCTAGTCTGTCTAAGCATGTGTGCGTGCATGTTAGCCACTGTGAGCGTGTTTTTGCTGGTATGCGAGTCGCTCCCCCCTGAGGAAACAGAAGGGAAAAAGGAAGCATGGGAAATAGTAGGAAGCTAGCAGAAATTACTGGCAGAACTAGCAGGTGAAAACAATCAGAAGCAGGCAATTACACAGGCAGAACAGTAGCCCAGCCCAGCACTTAAAACTCTGCAAACAACAGTGCAGAATGTCTCTCTCAAGAGACACTGCAACAGAGGAGTAAGCTACTAGAAGTGAAAACTGAAAAAGCTTCACTCAGACCAAAAATGCTAGGGGCTGCCATAGCTGTTATAAGGAGACATATGCAACTTGCTGAGGGTGGTGACTATGCAAATGCTGCCAAACAACCCACAGTGAGGAGACGGAGAAGAGTGTACAGGCCCAGGGTCACCTACCAGGGGTTACATGAGCTGGAGATAGTGGAGCACTATAGAGTGGACAGAGACCTTCTGCAGCAAATTGTTGAGCTGTGCAGGCCACGCCTCACACACAGAACCAACAGAGGGGAACCCATCCCAGTGGAAACCAAGGTATGTGTTGGCCTAAGAATACTAGCAACAGGTACCTTCCAGAGACCAACTGGTGATATGATGGGGATATCACAGGCATCAGCATCCAGGGTACTGCACCAGTTCCTGGATGCCATGTCAGCACATGTCGGTGAGCATGTATATTTCCCCAACTCCCGTGAGGTATTGGCCAGCAATATGTGTCTCTTCCAGCAAATAGCGGAATACCCTGAGGTAGTGGGGGCAATAGACTGCATGCATATATGCATCAAAGCACCAGCTGGTGAGCGGGGTAGGGCCTACATTAACCACAAGGGCTTCCCCTCCATCAACTGCCAGGTCGTGTGTGATGCCCAGGGCATAATAATGAATGTGTGTGCTGGCTACCCTGGAAGCTACCACGATTCACATATCTGGCATCTGACGCAGCTGTACCAGACATTTGCCAATGGGGACATCCCACATGGTCACTTAGTGGGGGATGCTGGCTATGCACTGGAGCCATGGCTGATGACACCCTCAGAAATGCACACACACATGAACAAGAACACCATAATGAGGCACACGCACAAACACAAAATGTAATTGAGCGTGTGTTTGGGCTGCTCAAGTCACGGTTCCGGTGCCTGGACACATCTGGTGGAGCCTTGCAGTACTCACTAACTACATGTACCCAAATCATCATGGTATGTGCTATGCTACATAATATGATTCTGCAAAAACAACTGCAGCAGGACCAGCATAGGGCTGGGCCAAACAGCCCCCCACCATTGCCAAGCCAATCACAGGCAGAGCGTGACTCAGAGGAGGAACAACCTGAGCCTGCCCCAGTAGGCAGAAGGAGGCGTGCCCAGTATGCCTTGGCAAAGCGGCAACGCATAGCACATATACTGGCTCAGTAGGAACCCAGGAAATGATACCTCTCTCTGACTCACACATATAGTAAAAGGGATGCCTAAGTTGACACAACCTGCTATCAAACATGTACAGGGAGTGTAGTATGTGCATCCAACATAAACAGCCCTGCAGCACCACCTGAGGCATGATTGCCATGTGTTAAGCAATGTAACACCATGTAGTATATGCAAACATGATGACCCTGACTAACATCCTACCCTCACCAAGCATGATGCCAGAATATGAAGACGAGATGATCAATTACAATAATTGGCTTAAGTATTGCCATTAGTCAAAGGGGATCCAATGCGTGCCCGCCTGGGATGACATGCTGAGCAAGACACGATGCTCCACCTCCATAGGTATCACAAGGGATAAGAACCTAGATGTAATGCTACCCAATGCCAGATGTCCAAACTGAAAGATGCATGCAGTCTAAACTCCCCTCAGCATGGAGAATGTTGATATCTGTCCTGTAACAGAAAACTGGGTTAAGGCTCACAAGAGCACCCTAACACTACCAGGTTACACCTCATACCGTGCTTTACAGCCCCAAAACATGGAACAAACTACAAAAGGAGGGTGAGTAGCAATAATTGTCAAGGATAACCACACCCCCATGTTGGTACCACAACAAGAAGCAGCATGGATTATCCATGCTCAAGTAACAGTGGCTAAGACTGCCTGCCAGTTTGTAGCCTGCTACAGACTACGCTCCTAATGCCAGGAACAGCACTTGGCCTACGTTGGAACACATGGAAATATCAAGCTCTCCAAACATTATATTGGGTGACTGAAAATACTCAAACATATACTGGGAGCATTATCCCAGCACCTACACCCTAGGCCAAAGGTTCCTAGAATCCATAAACCAAAATGCTCAGGAACAATGAACCACTCCCACAAGAGGGGTAAGCATACTGGATGTGATAATCAGCAACATGGGTACTCTATGGCCAGATGAGAAGTGTATTCCTCACTGGTAAGATCAGACCATAAAGTAATCACACTGGATATTCACATCCGGACCACAGTCCCTGGCCAGAAAACCACAGTGAGAAACATGTGTAAAGGAAATGTTGCACTCCTCCAAACTGATGTGGAATACATTAAAGGCCCTGTGCCTGTGGAAAATATGGGCCACACCTCAGAACCCTTTATAAATGCATTCTATGAACACAGTCAGGAATGCATGGATTATGCAATCCCAAATAAAACCAAGGCCCGATACCATACACACAGGCATCTGGCATGGTGGACCACAGCCATTACCAAACCATTCAAGAGAATGAGAAAGTCACCACAATAGAGCAAACCCAAAAAGGGAAGTAATCTCTGATCAGTATTATGGCAATAAAATATGGCTAGTCATAAAATCCACTAAGGCCAGCTACAACAAGTTGAATCTGTGAATCTTGGCAATGTTACACCTGCCCCATGTACACAGACAACCCCGTCCACCCCCCAAGAAATACAAATATATGTGAGAGATGCAAACACGTCTCCAAACTGGAGGCTGAGCTCACTCAACTCAGTACTGTCTAAACTAGTCAGGAGGAGAAGGTAACCACACACACACCACAAACCCACTCACATAGACCTATCACAACTGCAAACCAAATACATAAACACACAAAAACATTCCTGGAGGCTCTAATTAAAAAGCACCAAATCAACAGAGGCCTCCAAAGCAGACACCCAAGCAACCACTACCCCCAAACATAGCACATGCAACACATAGTACACAAAGTCGGTGTGCCAAACAGTCACAGCCCGTAAGGACAAACAACATGCCTGATACACTTGTAATAGGTGACTCCATAGGCAGACACACTGATGTCCCGCTCACGTGACTGAACAAGGAAAAGGGTACAGTAAGCTGCCTGTAGGCTGCTACAATCCGCCACATAACACAATCATGCAGGTCACTCCAAAACAAGTACAAATATGACTCAGTCATTGTCCATGCTGGTGTGAATGACCTGAGACGTACCTCCCTGGACTACATGTAAAGAGACATAGAGGAGCTCTCCGATTATGTAGGCCAGGCCGGTATGACTCTGACCCTGAGCAGAATCCTACCCCCACCAAGAATGATGCCACAGTACAAACACAGAATGATCAGCTTTAACAACTGGCTCAATTACTGGTGTCATTCCAAGGGGATACAATGTGTGTCTGCTTGGGATGTCATGCTTGACAAGCCACGCTGCTTTGCCAGGGATGGATTGCACCTGCCACCCCTGTGTGTCTGGATATTGGCTAAGGCTCTTGCCACCTCCATAGTGCCTTTTGTAGGCAAGGCTGAAAAGACAAACCCACCTCCCCAGAAAACATAAGTGGAAAAAACATGAGGGTAATGCTGCTCAATGCCAGATATCTAAACCACAAGATGCACGCTCTCGAGGCCCTCCCCAGTATGGAGAACATTGATGTCTGTGCAGTGATGGAAACCTGCATCAAGGCTCCTGAGAGCACCCCAGCACTACCAGGTTATACCTTAAATCATGCTTTTCGGCCCCAAAACCTGGACCAAACCACAAAAGGAGGGGGAATATCCATATTCAGCAAAGATACCCACACGTCCAGGTTACTGACAATGCACGAAGCATCAAAGACGATCCCTGTGCAACTAACTGTAGGCAAAACCGCTGTACAGTTTATAGCATGCTACAGACCACCCTCTCAGACCCAGGAACATCACTCAGCCTTCCTGAAGACACGGGAGAGTATGAATGTCTCCCCAAATACCAAACAAGGTACTCACAAATCACCACATAGGTGGTAATCCATAACGTATGGAAGAAGTAATCTCAAAATACTTTTTATTAGATATATAAACAAGACATTAGGAGTTTTGTACATATAAAATAGGTTTGAATAAACATATTGCAACTCTAAATAACATTCAGGAAAAAATAAAATTATAATAATGAAAACAATAACATTACACAATATATACACTATATACAAGTTAGGCAACCAGAAAAATAATAAAAAAATCCTGAAGTGAAAAAGAGAATATTATGCATTTATAGTTTCAATTAAGGGAATAATATGAGAAAATGAGAAAAGAAAATAAAAAGAAAGAAGGAGAAAAAAAATACCAGCACAAAACAGTAGAAGAATTAAAGGCATCAACTACTGATAACATTTAAAACTTTTTCTAATACTAATTTTTAATGCCTTTTTTTGGACTTCTAACTATGTTCTTCTGAGCATCAATATATAAATAAGCCATTTTCTGAAAAGTATCCCAATTTAGTTTGGTACGATCAAGCCAATTTTGGGTTATATAAAGTTTTAATAAAGAGCAAATAAAAATGATAACATGAGTATCTAATTTTGAAAGACGAATTAATGGAATACGAAGAATGGCAAATTCCCAGGACAATGTAGACTTATGGTACCCCATTCTCTGTAGTCTAACTTTCAAAGAGGTCCATAATCTATGAGAAAAATGACAATACCATAGAATATGTAGGAGATCTGCCTGGGGGTGATAACAACATGAACATGATGAGGATTTATTTGGATTAAATTTATTTAATTTATAAGGGGTATAGTAAGCATCATTGTTAATCATTAATTGTGTGTATAATATTTTTTTAAAAGGGGTAAATTCCTTAGTATATCTGATAGCCAAGAGTTTTTGATTCTCAGTTATTTGGGAATTATGATTTAACCAGACGTTAGACAAAAGACAGTTGTGGTCCATCACTAAACTCTTTATCAACTTATAGGAATTTGATAACATTTTATCTGATGAAGATAATGTTCTAATGATCATGTTAAGATTATTCATTTGATGTTCTATAGGTTCTATAAATAGAAACTTATTTTTAATTACTTCTCTTAATTGATGAAGAATTGGCGAATAATTCCAATTAACTTTCAAAATCCTATGCCAATCAGTTAGAGACGATTCATTATGTTTTAAAATATCCCCAACTTTTAAACTTTTTATTAGAGGATAATTTGTTAAGTTAAAAGGAGTGTTATCTATCATTATATTTGGGTTTAGATGAATTGGTTGAAAAAAGTGAGAAATCTTATCTAGATTACATAGTTTAAGTAAAGTTTGAAAAGCTTTGATCTTTTGTTTAATGAAGATAGAAAGATTTTTGATAGATATGATGTCCAAAGAGATAAAAGGAATATCTTCTGGGTTTATATTTTTAGATATGATGTAATTATACCAAATTTTTATCCATAAAGAATGATTAATATGAGTATTATTCTTGAAGTTAGATATGGTGAAAAGTTTATTAGATGAAACAATCAAATAATAAAGATATAAATTAGGTAGACCCAAACCACCTTTATCCTTAGAGATTGATAATCTAGAATAGGAAATTCTAACCGATTTGGGAAACCATAAAAATTTAGCCAATACTTTATTTACAGTCTCAAAGAAAGATTTAGGAATTATCTGATCAGAATAAGAGAAATGGTAAAGAAATCTAGGTAAAAGGTTCGTTTTAATTATAGCAGCCTTTGATAAAAGTGAAAGATTTAGATGTTCCCATCTGGTTATATCAGATAATATTGAGTTCCAAACTTTATTTATGTTATTTTGAAAAGAAGATTTATTATTGTGTTCTATGTTGATACCTAGATACTTTATACTAAAAGTAAACTGAATTTGATGATCAGAAAACAAGAATGGTTTATGGACTAAATGATTTAAAGGAAATATATAAGTTTTTGAGGAATTTATAAGATAGTTCGAAGCAGAAGAGAAATATTCAATAGAATTTGTTATTTTTCTAAGGTCGGATAATGGAGTTTGAAAGTAATTTACTAGGTCATCAGCAAAGGCTGAGAAATAAATTTTCGTGTTGAGAATTCTAGGGACATTATGAAAGGTGTTCTGAGTAATATACAGCAATAAAGGTTCTAAATAAATATTAAAAAGAAAGGGAGACAGTGGACAACCTTGCCTCTTTCCTCTGATAATCTTTATAGAAGAAGAAAAGTGACCATTAATAGAAAGTCTGGTAAACATATCTTTGTACAATACTTTTAAAAAGTTTATAAAGAATAAAGGAATATTAAAACAAGACATAGTTTGAAAGAGAAAATTCCAACAGACTCTGTCAAAAGCATTTGATGCATCAATAATCAGAGCATACATTGGATTTGAATCTTTTTTTATAAGATGGATGACAGACTCTAAGGACAGTGTGTTATCCCAAGCATGTCTGTGGGACATAAAACCAGATTGGTCTTGAGAAATAATTGAGGGTAAAACCTGTTTCAATCTATTAGCCAAAATAGATGATAAAATCTTAATGTCTAAGTTTATTAAAGAAATGGGTCTATAATTAACTGGGTCTGATTTTTCTTTATTATTTTTCAAAATTAAGATAGTTTTAGATGTATTCCAATGAATGTCTGAAATATCCTTAGTTCTTATATGATTATATACTTTAAAAAGAAAGGGAAGAATTACCAATTTAAAAGATTTGAAAAATTCCGATGTGAAACCATCTGGACTAGGAGATTTACCAGATTTAAGATTATCAATTGAATCCGAAATCTCCTGTAAAGATATAGGAGCAGAAAGCAATCTTTGTTGATTATCATTTAACTTGGGAAAATTTAAAGAATTTAAGAAGGTTTTTATATAATTATTATTAACAGAATTAGAAGATTTTGAGTATAAGTCAGTATAAAGTAAAGTAAAGAGCTGAATAACTTCTTCATTTGTGTTGTACAATTTATTCTTGTGAAACAAAAATGTAATTTTTGGTCTGTCGAAATTATTTTTAATAATTCTAGCTAATAATTTAGAAGGAACTTGGGCCCATTCTGAATATGATGCAAGTAATTTTTGCTCAGCTAAAGAAAGATTATTTTGATGAAGCAAAATTAAATCTTTCTGGCAATCAAGGATTTGCTTTTCTATATTAGAGTCATGCTTCAGTCTAAATTGATTTTCAAGAGATTGAATTCTAGATTTTAAGAACTCTTCTTTCTTAAAGTAATGTTTTTTGAGATAAGCAGCTTTACTGATAAACAATCCTCTTAATCTCGCTTTACATGCAGCCCATTGTATATCATAAGGGATATCCGATGACACTAGATTACCTTCCATTTCCTGTAAAATTTCAGAACATTGTTTACAAATTTCTTTATTTAATAGTAAATTATTGTTTAAAGACCATTTATTTGGATTGATATTATTTTTAATATTGTAGCTCATGTTTAGTTGTAATAAGATTCTTGAATGGTCTGAAAAAAATCTAGGTTCAATAATAAAATCCAAAATATATTTTGAGATAGAATTGGAAATTAGAAAAACATCCAATCTGGACCATGAACGATAACGCTTAGAGTAATAGGTATAAATATCATTCTTATTTGAGAATTTTACAGAATGTAATGGATCAATTAAACTATGCTCCACCATTAAATCCTTAAGAGCCAGAGTAGCTTGATAGTTATAAGAAGCAGTGGAACGAGTACGATCAATTTCTGGATTTATTACTGCGTTCCAATCTCCACCTACTATGATATAGTGGTCTTTATATGAAGTGAGAATATTATAGATTTTTAAAATGAACAAATGCTGTTGACTACATGGGCCATATAGATTTAAAACTAAAAGAGGTTTATCAAGATTGTGAATAGAAGTGGTAAACAAACACCATCTACCCTCAGTATCAAATTTCTCATCAACAATGATCCCCATAAATTTTTGTTTAATGATTATAGCTACTCCTCTGGAATTAGATGAGTTCCCAGAAGCCACAATCCTCTTGATCCATTTTTTTATTTTTTTCTTTATCCCAATCAAGTCGAGGAATATGGGTCTCTTGAATAAAACAAATATTGGCCTGTGACTTAAAAATCAAATGGAACAATAATGATTTTTTTGCTTTGCTTTGGATTCCTCTAATATTCCAGGAATCCACTATTATATCATTTGACATATTTAAGGCAAACAATCAATATTGATGTCGTAAAAAAAAAACACAGAGTAAAGTCCTAACAACACATTATCCAGTATCAAGGAGAAGAGAAAAAAAACAAATTTATTCTGAACTGTGCTTAAATATACAATCAAATCAAAAAATATCCCTTGTAGAAGAAAAATAATATAAAATTTACATATTTCCTTCATCCTAACCCTAGTGCCTACCCACCAATCTCCTATTGATAAAGGAAGATCAGATATAAATAAAGTAGAAGTTGTAATTTTGGTTACTAATAGCATCAGAATAGCATAAAAAACTTTAAATGAAAGCCTAACAAAAAATAAAACCAGTACTATAATACCGAACCTATATACAAGACTAACTAAATTCAAGATGTCCAACATACTCAATCCCTACTCAAATATTTAAAATACAAGCTCCTATTATTAAGTAAAAATATATAACAATAAAATGAATTTCCTCAAATAATTCAAAAAACAATTTATGTTTAACAAAAACTACACCACATTTCGAACATTATGATGAATCAAACATATATAAATTAACGTATATGAAAAGTATAAGACAAATATATTTAACATTACTATATATATATATATATATTACCCTATGTGAAACTAATATTAACTGTATCATACATAAAATGATGATTTAATTATAAAAAAAAATAACTATAAATATAGCAAAACAAGATAAACTATACTTTATCAAATAACCACACAGTAAAATATAACAAAATTCTCAATAATGAGATAGAGAATGACTGTGACGATAATATCTAAATCACAGTATAAACATATAAACATAGTTCAAAGACAGTAAGGTCTATCCCCCAGGAAACTCAAACTCTCCAATCAACCCCACATAAATAAATGTTAACTGCCAATATAGCTGTTGTACAACTACATCACAAAGTAGTTTACAAAATATTGAGTAGATTTTGGCGCCATCTAGTGTTAAAAGATGAAAAAAGCTGCTGCACAATTCCTTAACCTTCAGTACAATCATAGATCCAAAGATAAAGATTATAAGCACAATAATGCACATTATATGATTAAGGAAATAATTCTTAAAATGCTTTAGAATCAATAGCACTATTAGTTGTAAGGTTATAATACACATTTTGAGTTTAAAAGAGCAGTATAGTAGCAGGAAATAAACCTCACAGTTCCCCTACACGCGCTCATTAAAATACCTAAATAGAACAAATAAACCCAAGTTATAACTCCGAATTATCACACAAAATAAACATATACACGTATAATATGCTTATAATACTAGGACATAACCCTATATAAGCTTTATTAACAATTAATCTGTATATTAATCTGTAAAAAGCAACGCGCGTTATAATAACCCCATACTGCTTGTTACAAGTTGCGTGAGCTCTATGAAAAAAACAGTGTATCTAACCAGATACCTTAACAGTATGCTTTAACCGAAAATACGATGAAAAACACATCATATATAAAATGTACTTTTTTTTTTAAAAATAGATGAAACTAACCTATTCTGTACATATAAAGGCAAATTCCACCTTTACATTCAAAAGCGCAGACCCACATTAAAGCGAGAAAATAATGTATAGTTCGCTGGTGGTTAAATGGAAATATACCCTGTTAAGTGCTGAAAACAACCATTGCTTAATCCCAGCAACAAGGTAAAAAGAAAAAAAGTATATAATTTAACTCCTAAAGGTGTACAAGTGCTGTAGACAAGCGCCAACATGAATGCGAAACCAACGAACATCCTCAGTGAATGATGACGTCACCAGCAGTCTCCGAAAGTCCATAAGAGGTGCATGACCAAGTAAAAGATACAGCTGGTAATAAAAGCAGAAGATTTTCACCCTGGTCAGTCTCGAGAAGCGAAAATTCTCCCTCCAAAATGCAGACAACTGACACAGGGCACTGAAATCTGAAACCTAGAAAATAATAACACACTACTTCGCAGTACAAAAGAAAAAAGTAACTACTAGGCTGTTAGAAATCAAAAACTAACACCACATTCCTGGAAAGCAATTACTATCACAATAAAGTCAATATTTTGCTATAGAGAAGAAAAAAAATATATTTAACACATCTATTATTATAAAATAAAATTAGGTAATAATAGACAAATACATCCTAAAGAATAAAACATTGACAGAAAACATCACATTTGAAACCAACTAAAAAGGTGGCATATTAGGACACAGAATCAGGAAGCTTTTTAAAAGTTTTAAAAAATATATCTTTAGCTTCCTTGGGATCAGAGCACATAAACCTTTTGTCATTAACTGTAAAAGATAAGGTATTTGGATAAGACATACAAAATCTTATCCCTATTTTTATCAAGTCAGCACAATAGGGAGAAAGTTTTTGTCTATTTAGTTTTATTTGAGAAGGAAGATCTTGAGAAAATGACAGTTTATGAGACTTTCAAATAAACTGTTTTTTACTTTTAGCTGCTTCGAGGATCTGAAAAGTGTCTTGGAAGTTTAATAACTTAGTATATATAATCCTTGGTGAAGAAGAATCCTGACTTGCACGTAATGCTCTATGTGCTCTCTCTACAATTATAGATTTTGAGGATGTTTCACAGTTTAACAGTGTTTCAAAGATGCTCTTAGTCACAGATAGCAAATTTTTATTATCATAAGATTCTGGCAAACCACGAATAATGATGTTATTTCTATGACTCCTGGCTTCTAAGTCCAGCAATTTGGCTTGTATTTCAGAAATAATCTTATCTTTAGACTTTAGGTCACTTTCCAATGAATCAGTTTTTATTTCTAAAGCTGAATTTCTATTTTCAGTCATATCCATTCTGTCATTTATTTGCTTTAACGTTTTACTAAAGTCAGCAAATTGTTCTGAGAAATTTTGGATAGCACTTTGGATAGGCTTTAATGCTACTTTTAGTTCGTCTAAATGAAAATTTGAATCATTTAAGTCTTTATTACTTACTTTGGAAGTTTCAGAAGATTGTTTAGATGTTCTTAATCTTTTTGAACTGGAATCTTTTTCAGGAGAGAGCATTGAAGAAAATTTGGCCTTCGTAGGCTGAGTCTCCATGGAGTCAGATTTAGTAGCCATGCCCAGAGATGAAGTGCAAATGACAGGATATCAGGTTCCAGGAAAAATCTGAAGCAGCAGGTGACCAAATCAGCTGAGACAACAAACTGTTCTGAGGTAAAATATATCCCAGGATAAGATTTCCAAAGAAAAAAATAATCCAAATGCGTAGAAAAAGATTTAAAAAATCTTTTTGTAAAAAAAACTGAGGAAAAAGATTGCTATAAAGTTGTAAAAAAAAACAAATGTTACATAACTGTGAGGAGCTCAAAGAATAGGGACTAGTCTAGTTGGCAGCCATCTTGGAATGTATGGAAGAAGTAATCAGGGACCTAGGGACACAAGTGGACAGAAACCCCACATGCGACACTCACTTTGCCAATATGGCTAGGAAGACCACCTATATTGGCCACCTTATCATGAAAGGATTCACATCTACACCAAGAGAGGTCATTGTGCCCCTATACTCTTCTATTATCAGGCCCATAAGTGAGTACAATGCTCCATTTGGGATGTACCATACCCGACACCTGCAGCAGTTAGAAAGACCTCAAAAGTACCTCACCAAGAGGATAAAGGGTGTCAAACATTTGTCATATGCTGCCTGGCTGACAACACCCCAGTTGTATGAAGTCACATACTGCATACTCAGAGGTGATGTATGCCCGATGTACAAGGTCATGTCCAATACAGAATTGATGGACATGCTCCACCTCAGAAAATCCAAAGCCATCAGAGCCGCGAGAGCGACAGATGTCAACCTCAACACATAAATAAATCGGATGTGCTGGAGGGACAGATTCCTAACCCAGAGGCTCCCTACACTCTGGAACAGAATCCCACTCCATGTTAGGAAGAGCCCCTCACTTACTCACTTCAACAGGAATCTTGCCAAGTGGATGGGAGATCATAGATTTACACTGGGGGTCTTCAGTGTGTCACATCTAGACAGAGGCACAGTAAAGTAAACCCTAAATGGCCATAATATTCACATAGCAAGGGGTGGCGAAAGCCACACACACTCTGGCTAGGCTGATAAATGCCCTAGGGCAGATAGCCCAGTATGAACCTATGAACCTATGGAGATACAAATTGTACAGGACACTAAGGATAATCACAAGGCTGTCTTAACTGATGGTAGGAACCTTGTTGGGAATTCACAGATATGCTCTGAATTACCAAATATTACAAACAATACACCAAACCCACACACATTGCCAACATCCAACCTGACAGGTTCAGTGCAAACCCCCCCCCCCCAAATGACAAATATCTATCCCAGCAGAGTGCTGGCCCCCTGAAATTGCAGATGCTGAGGTAACAGGCAGCATCTTCAAAGCAAAACACACAGCATCAATGGTACGAGATGGTGTCCTGGGCTGTGTCCAACATGAACTCCAAGAAGAATGGAATGCCAAATAACACTACTGCTCAATGTCAGCCTTACCACAGGATATGTACCCAAAGAGCAGTGTACAGCAACAGTGGTCCCTCTCCACAAAGATGGTGCATGAATGGATACTGCAAACTATCACCCCAGAATCCTGACAAGCTTGGTCTGCAAAGCTATGGAAAGGATCATCATGGACCTCAGAAATAAAGATATTGGGGACCTACAGACACTGGACCCTACCCAGCATGGCTTTCTTAAGGGCAGATCCTGCCCCTTAAACATGTCTGACTCATTTGAAACAGTCATCAAGGCCATTGATGAGGGGAATGTGGTCCACACAGCCTATCTGGACCTTGCAAAAGCCTTCCATACAATACCCCATGTATTCATTATAGATAAGCTCACCAACTTAAATATAAACCCCTATGTCAGTAGATGGGTTGCAAACCAGCCCAAGGACAGAACTGACATGGTCAGACATGCTGCAGCCATGTCAGACTACAAACCAGCTACAACTGGCATCCCACAAGACTCAGTCCTGGGACCTCCCTTGTATGGTATATATTTCCCATAGGTACAGGCCAACATGGAAGGGCTGTGTCTGAACAAGTTTGCAGAGGATTACAAACTGGGCACCTTATCTGACCCTCCAGCTGACACAAGCATCCTCCAAAAGGGCCACATAGAAACAGACAACTGGTGCCAGAGCCATGTCATCAAGCTAATTGCAGAAAAGTGTATAGTCATCCCCTGTGGATAAACAGTAAGTGCCCACCAATTACCACATAGGTGTTAACCCATTAAGTACTTTAGAAGTAATAAGAGACATGGGGACACAATTTGATAGATATCGTGCATTTGACAACCATGTGGCTGTAGTGGTTACAGAAACATAACATATACCCACCTAATCATGAAGGTAGTCAGATCTAGATCAGGGGAGGTCATCGTGCCTCTTCAGTCATCCTTCATCAGCCTCACAATTGAGTATAATGGCCCCTGTGGGATGTACCTCAGCAGACACCTCCAGCTACTGGAAAGACCCCAAAAGTACTCCACCAGGAGGATCGAAGAGCTCAAACAGATGCCATGTGTTGCCTGATTAAACAAACCGCATCTCCACACAGTGCCATACTGCCTGCCCAGAGGCAATCTGTGCCTGATGTATAAAGCCATGTCCAAGCTGGAATCAATGAACATGCTGCACCTTGTACAATCTGAATGCCAGTGAGCTATTCACATGAGAGACCTGAACCCCAGCACTGACATACATAGGACATGCTGTAGTGATTGATCCATAACCCAGAAGCTCACTCCACTCTTGAGTAAACTCCCAGTACAGGTTAGCCAGAGAGTCCCTCATTGACTCTCCTCAACAGGAATCATGATGAGTGGATGGGAGATGGTAGGTTTACCCTGGGTATCACTGTTATGTCATGGGTAGACAGAGGCACAGTATACTAACCTTGAAATATGTCATGTCAAATTCCAGTTACAATGTGTGTTGAAGGACAAACACACTCTCTGACTAGCAGTAGAAATGGCCTAGGGCACATCGCTAGTGTTTGTCAATGTCCACCCAAGTTGTGGAATACACTACCAATGTTAGGCAAGCCTGGTGTAAGTAGTCCATATCTGAACAAAATGCAGCATGGTCATATGTGCACAACTGGCCTTTAACCAGTCTGGTGTGCTCACTATGAATATTTAAAGCAGTGATAGGACTGAAACCCAGGATACTGTCCACCACAGTGAAAGTACTGAACCAGTACACCATACAATATTACAGTGTATGGTCAGTATGAAAGTTTGTTGACAACTATATGCAAACTATCCCATGGAAACCCTGCAGGCACAGTATAATCCCTGTCGGGTTCAGACACAAATCAGTTGGGCAGTATGTACACAACATGACTCCCAACACACAACTATAAATGTGAAATATTGTTGAAGTTCACACACACCCACAAATGTGGTGGACTGAAGATCTCAACATATGGAAAGCACACACTGGGCATGCTCGCACACTTTGATAAATGAGACATATGTCATGCAACAAGCCATGGAATATGCCTGAACTGGGCATGCTCACACACTTAGGCCATGTCTCAGTTTAGCAGTTGGCCACACATATCTGGTATTTGTATGTGTTAAACCAGGAACCAACCACAATACAGCAATCTGCCCAGTGCACACAGTTAAATGACTACAGAGACATAAGTTAAATAGTGAATCCCACACATATTCAAACATCTTCCACAGATACACAAGTTGTACATAGAAACAGGGAAAGCTATGGCAATAAAGACCTGCAAACAGTTTATCAGCAACAAATATTGTGCATCTGAAAATTAAACATATGGGTGTAGAGGTCAATACTAGGCTGTTTGCCCTAGGGAATACAAGCTTAGCCAGAGTGTGCTTGGCATCTGCCTCCCCGGTACAGTAGGCTACTGTGCCTCTGTAAAATAGGTCACAGAAGGCACCATGTAAGGCTAGTGTGCTGTGCCTCTGTCAAGCAGGGACACAGTGGAGATCCCAGGGGTTGAATTTGCAATGTCACATCCATGTTTGAATCCTGCAAATGCTCAGTGTGTGTGTGTGTGTTTGGGTGAGGGGGGTTAGTGTGTGTGCAATTCTGTGTGAAAGAAATGTCCCTTTTGTCAACTACAAGAACACACTGCATGATGCACACTCCTCTTTCTAAACACTGATGATCTCAGCACCCTATAAGTACAGCAGGAGAAGAGAAACCTCCCCGTAATTTGGATAGCGCGCTCCGCTAATGCGTTTCTCTCAAGTGTCATAACATAGTTAGATAGGGGTTTGAATCCTACAAATGCTCAGTTTGGGTAAGGGGGTTAGTGTGTGTAAAAGAAATGTCCCTTTTGCCAACTACAAGAACACACTGCATGATGCACATTCCTCATTCTAAACACTGATGATGTCAGCACCCTATAAGTACAGCAGGAGAAAAGAAACCTCCTAGTAATGCAAATAGTGCGCTCCGCTAATGCGTTTCTCTTAAGTGTCATAACAGAGTTAGGTAGGAGTTTGAATCCTGAAAATGCTCAGTGTGTGTGTTTGGATGAGGGGGGTTAGTGTGTGTGCAATTCTGTGTGAAAAAAATGTCCCTTTTGCCAACTACAAGAACACACTGCATGATGCACATTCCTCATTCTAAACACTGATGATGTCAGCACCCTATAAGTACAGCAGAGAAGATTAACCTCCCAGTAATGCGAATAGCGAGCTCTGCTGATGTGTCTTTCTCAAGTGTCATAACATAGTTAGGGAGGGGTTTGAATCTTGCAAATGCCATGTGTGTTTTTGTCACACAGTTTGTCCATGTGTGTGGGGTGTTGCTCTTAATATTGTATGACATAGATCATATCAGTAATGTCAATGCACACATGAGGTATGTGTGTGCCACATAGACATATGTACCTGTGACCTGAAATAGTTCCCATGTGTGAAGCCTGCCTCATGGGAATACATGTAATTTGTATTACACAACTTTATGACTGTGGTTTTCTGTGCAGGGGCTGCATTTGGTATGTGAATATACAGTGTGAGTAGTCTATGGTGTCATCTTAACAGCAAGGGATACACTTCTGGTCTGGAGCATATAGTCCACATGTTGGTGATGAACAGGTGCAGTATGTATTCCCCACTTGTGGGAGTGGTAACAAGTTGTTCCATAGCAATTGAGTGTATGGATTCTAGGAACTTTACACCTAGGGAGTTGGAGCTACAGTAATGCTCACAGTCTATGTGTGGGTAAATGAAGCTGCCCAATATATTGTTGTTTGGAGACACCTGCAGATATACATGTATTCTTAAGTAGGCCAAGTGGGTTACCTGGGTTTGGGAGTGTGGTGTGTGCCAGGCTATGAACTGGAAGGCAGTCTTACCCACTGTTAGTGGCACATGGATAGTCTCTGATGCTTCGTGCTGTGCCACCAACCTGGAGGTGTGTGTATCTTTGAGGAATATTGATACTCCCCCTTCTGTTCTGTTTCGGTGCAAGTTATGTGGCCGACAAGCATGGTATGAGGTATAACCTGCCAGTGCTGGGGTGCTTTTGGGGGCCTTGAACCAGGATTCTGCTACTGCACAGATATTGATGTTCTCCATGCTAAGGACAGTTTCCAGTGCACGCATTTTGAGGTTTACTCTGCTGGCGTTGTGTAGCATTACTATTAGTTTCCTATCCCTTGTGATACCTATGGAGGTGGTCTTGTCTGTTGAGCCTTGCCTAAAAAAGGCACTATGGGTGTATCAAGAGCCTTTGCCAATATCTGAAAGCCCATGGGTGACAGGTGCAAGCTGTCCCTAGCAAAGCAGTGTGGCTTGTTGAGCATGTCATCCTAGGCTGACAGGCATTGGATCCCCTTTGAATGACACTGAAACATAAGCCAATTGTCTGAATTGATCATCTTGTCTACATATTGTGGCATCATTCTTGGTGAGGGTAAGATGCTACTCAAGGTCAGGGTCATACCAGTCTGGGCCACATGCTCAGAGAGCTCCTCTATGTCTATCATCATGTAGTCCAGGGAGGTATGTCTCAGGTCATTCACACTGGCATGGACACTGACTGAGTCATATTTGTACATGCCTTGGAGTGACCTGTGTGCTTGTGTTATGTGGCAGATCATAGCGCCCAACAGGCATCTCACCGTGACCTTCACCTTGTTCAGCCTGGTGAGCGGGACATCAGTGTACCTGACGATAGAGGCACCCATCACAAGTGTAGCAGGTGTGTTGTTTAGCCTTACATGCTGTGACTGTTCGGCACACTGGCTTTGTGAGCTATGTGTTGCACGTGTTCTGTTCTGGGGTAGCGGTTGCTTGTGTGTCTGCTTTGGAGGTGTCTGCTGCATAGGCAGACCTTTATTTAGAGACTACAAGTATGGTTGTGTGTGTTTATTCATTTCGATTGCTGTCATGGTAGGTCTATGTGAGACTGGAATTGTAGTGACCGTGGTTTCTGTTTCCTCCTGACAGGTTTTGCCAGTACTGAGTTGAGAGAGCTTAGCCTGCAGTTTGGATATATGGTTGCATCTCTCACATGTGGTGGAATTTGTTGGGAGGAGGAGAGGGTTGACTGTGTAAATGAGGCAGTTGTAAAATTGCCTCTAGATTCCCAGATTCACCAGCTGGACCGTGGAGGAGATTGACAACTGACCTTTGAACATGCTAGGCTAGTATTGGGAATTCCTTTATAATTAACAACAAAAGGGCCAATGGGGAACAAGGTACATAAGGTGAGTTTGTGAGGGTGTAGTGGTTTTAATTTGTTAGTGCTGGCATATATAAATGCTTTAGTGAGCAAGTGCCAGGTATCTCAAATGCAATGTGTTACAGGTAACTTAATTGCATAACTGACAAACACTAACTTTCTGTCAAGTGAAACAAGGACATACATACAGTAAGCAATGCACATGTCACTAGGGATTCTCAGAGGTGCTGTAGAGCTGCATTTCAGGTGGGATTAGTGTTTCAGGGAAATAAGCAAACAAGCATACAAACAAAGCTACAATCAGCAGGCATGGATCTAGTCTATGCTACAGCAAACAAGGTGTACCAATTTCAGTAAGAAATAGTTCAAATATGCAGGCACTATAAGCCTTTAGCCCGAAATTCCCACCTCAGACGGGCAGAGTCCAGCTTCTCCTCCCACAAGAGTGCAGACCATGAACCTTTGTAATGTGAAATAACTGGCCTGAAGCCCAACTGCTTAAACCAGAACTAATACACATTTATAATGACAGACACTGAGCCCTCACTCAGCATTCCCCAACTTAGTAGGCTGTATGCTACCTGTCCTGCCACCACAGTATCCCTGACATTTAATGAGACTCACCTCCTGTCATAGTTAGTTGTGTGTTTTGGGGCTATCAAGCATGGTATGAGGTGTAACCCGGTAGTGCTAGGGTGCTCTTGGGAGTCTTGAACCTGTTGTCTATTACTGCACAGATATCAACATTCTCCATGCAGAGTAGAGGTTGTACTGCATGCATCTTGCGGTTTACATGTCCACCATTGAGTATCATAACTTCCATTTACTTATCCCCTGTGCTACCTATGTAGGTGGCCTTCTGTTTACAGCCTTACCAGCAGAATGCAAAGATGTGCAGACATTACACTATGGTAATTTATAGGGGTGTACCAAACAATACAATGACAATCATACTGTTAATGCATCAGGCATGCTGGGATATACCCACAATGATATCATTACACTGCACAGTTGACAGCATGATAATATTACTACACATTTATGTAGTCACCCTGTGCATCAGCACCATGTTAACCAGTCCTGCATCGATGTTACAGATTGCAGGAGGTGGCACAGTTTCATCATATGCACAGGGTGTGTACTTGGTATGCCTGAGTCTGCCACTGATACAACCAATCGACATGTATGTGTGTGTTTGTCAGTGAGGGACAACCGTAGAAGATGGGGCAATGTTGATGCAGTGTGTGCATGTATGTGTTAGCCCTAGGTGTTAGCATTATGCATGTGTGTATGCATGCACACAGTTCCACCTTGTGGCCGCCATATACGGGTGTTTGTGGACAGCCACAGACTGCACCTGCCAGGTCATACAGATCACTGTCTCTGGCCACGGACACGGTACCTGTGCCTGACAGGGGTGCTACGGACAGTATCAGGTACTAAGCCAGACTGGGTACTGTCATCAGAAGCAGGTGGTTGTTGACTGGAGACATGTCCCTGCTGGGACTGTCCAGAGCCACGTGCACGTGGTCTCCTAGGGCAGTCTGATGACAGCACAGACCCAGCATTGCTGGGGCTGGTACTGGCACTATGTGAGGGGCCGTGGGTTTGTTGTCATCCACGATGACTGCCAGCTGCTGCTGTTGCTGGTATTCATCCACGCATTGCACTGGCTCATGGACATGTAGTTGTGGAACAGATCTAATGTGTCCCCCCAACGTCTGTCAATGACCTCGGTGAAATTACGGATGGCAGCCGCAACGTCACGCATAGTATCACTCATAGCAGTGAGATGTGCTCTCAGCTCCCTCAGACCCTGTCTGGTGTATCATTCCATACGTGACTGTGCCTGCATTACAGCCCGGAACATAGCTGAGGTTGAAAGACCTCTGTGGGCATGTTTGACAGGGGCAGTACGACCACGGATGCTCCCACGAGAACCCCTGGACATCTGCCTGTGTGGTACCATGTCGGGACTCTGGCCATGGCTGCTGTGAGGGGATGCATGTGCCACTGATACCACATTACCCTGGTCAATGCCCACTGTATGCTGTCCATCACCTAGGGATATTGGTGACAATGGATGTATTGGCAGGATGACTGTGCGCATTGATGGGGTTGACAGCTGTGTACTGTCGATTGGCTGACCAACAACGGACCCTGGCACACCTCCCTGTGCCATTACACAGGTATCATCATTATCACTATCCCCAGCAGCAGATTCAGGTTCCCTGCTGCACACCACCAGAGCAGCACCAGAACCTGTGAGAAGAAGACAGGAAACACAGTTTACAATATGCACACAATGTTACCACACATGCACACATGGGCACATGCACACATGCACACATGGGCACATGCACACATGCGCACATGGGCACATGCGCACATGGGCACATGCACACATGCACACATGCGCACATACACACATGCGCACATGCACACATGCACACATGCACACTCCTCAGTACATGAGATACAAACACACAGACACAGACACACCTGCAATCACACACATAGCAATACCATTTTAGGGTATTATTACTATTACTATCATAAGTATTAAAGGAATGTTATTACACACTCACCAGCATGGATTGGCTGCCTTGCTGTTACACCAGAGGGACCTGCACAAATAAGACATTCATTGTCAGTGGGCACAACTGTGCCATTGATACTGTGAGTTTGATACAGTTCAGTAGTACAACAGTTTGCTTTCACAGGTCTACTGCCGATATTGAAAATATCACTCTTGCACAATAATTATCAGGATAATAGCTACAAACACAGTACACACCTCACACATGCATAAACTACCAGTGTAGAGAACAGTCAACTATAGATATGGCATATTACCTGCACGCTCCAAGTCCTCCTGCTGGGTGGCTCCAGCCTCCATCATTACACATGTGTGGATGTTGTTGTTGTTGGGCTGGAGCCACAACACTTAGGAGGAGCCCCTCCAGTCTGGTGAGGGGGGTGTATAGCTATCCCACCACCTGTGGCAAGCTGTTGCCTGTGGATATCAGACGCATGCTGACGGACATTTCTAATTAAATCACTGCAGTGATGGCGTACCTGCTCATATGTCCGGTTGTGCATGCCTATGTCATTTACCTGACGGACAAGGTCTTGCCACAGTGCAGCCCTCTCCTGCTGGTTCTGGCTGGTATGGGAAAAGAGTGTGGCAAAATCCCGCACCAGGCTCTGGTGTATCTCCTCTTCCTCTGCAGCAGAGTACGTGGGATTGCGCTGGTGCACCATTGCCCTGGAAGGAAAAGAAAAATATGTGACCAAGTGATATGGCATACATAAAACTCTACTGTAGTGATATCACTGAACTGGCATATATAGCATCTGTCTGTCTATTGGGGGATACACATGTGAATGACCACATATCAGTGCTCAGCCAACAACTCTATGACAGTGCCCGGCACAATCCATACAACAAACAAGTATACTCCAGCAGTCAACACACTGTTTGAGGTCCAATGCACAGCCTCACACTGGGGGTTTGTATCAAGGTAATGTATGGGGAACATTGTCAACCCATGCAATGTATGCAATGCACAGTACAAATGCCACTGTTAATGCACCATAGTCTTTGTTGCCATAACCATACCTACACCACAGTCACATACAGGGAACCACAGCACAACATATGGCAATGTAGTATGTTTGTATCCCAATACCTGACACATCTTTCTCTGGCCTCACACCAAGGACACACACTACCATGACAGACACAAAGTCATGCTGAGCAATCACACCATTACAAACCTTGCACACAGTCAGTGGCACATGCATTCCACCTCATATAGTTGGTATTGCAATGAGTGCATGTGTGTGTGCATTGTGTCATAGGCAGGTAGTATGCTATTGGGCCTGGGCCTACAGCAGCATACTGTTATGCTACCCTGCCCCTTGGGACACATGTAATGTGGTTGTACTTGCTCCTGTCAAACAGTTACACAGAGTGACTCATATGGCATACTACCTATCTGCATAACATTCAACAGGGGTATGTCTGACATCTACTAATGGGGGTCTTGCTTCGTAATGCTGGGTGGTTTACTCCAGGGTATGGCCTATTTGTGGGTAGGAACCTGTACCTCCACCATGTGCTCTTTACTGTGGTGCCAAGGATGACAGACATATGTCATTTATGATGGGGATATTGTGAGGTGTTACCATGGTTGTTGGACAACTGTTATGGGTGTGACTTAACTATGTATATCCAGCAGTGGTATGCTCTGTGTTGGTAGTTTGAGAGGCACATCTGTGGTTTTGTCAGTCACGCTGCATAGGTAATGTGTTTGAGGGCATTATCACTGTTTGTTAGGTACGACTGTATCCTTCTCCCTTTCTGTAGTTGTCATGGGAGGTACATACCATGTAGGACATTGCGAGATGTAGAGGGGTACAGTGACCTACATTTCACTAGCTGACACACCATTTCTGCTGACATGTACCATGTACAGGTATTACAAGACTGGTGTGCCACTGTGAATATCACAGGGGAGGCTATTGTACACTTGTTTCCCATGTTCCCTCCTGACACATCCAGTAGTAGGCAGGCAACCACATATGTGGTGGTTAGTGGTGTAAGTGTTTTTGAATGGGTTATGGTACTCCTATATCCGCACTGGTGTTCAGTACATGCCTTTGTCACCAGGCACCTGTTGCAATACATCTGCACACATGTGCCTCTCTCAGTATATATCTATATATATATATATATATATATATATATATATATATATATATATATATAGAGAGAGAGAGAGAGGGGGTGAGAGATAGAGAGAAAGATATTCATATACATACATATTTGTACACATTCATATCTGTCTGTGTATGTGTATGTATCTATATATATCTATATATGTATGTGTCTATTACATAATATGTGTATATACATATTCTATCCATCTATCTATATATGTTCATAGGTTCATAGGTATGTACTAGGCTATCGGCCATAGGGCCCATACAAGCCTAGCCAATAAATGTACCCTGGCTTTCGCCACCCAAGAAAGGTATTTTCCTATGCCCCTGTTGGGCAGAGCCACAGACGTGATCCCAGGGTGAATTCCCCATTTCCCATCCAATCATCAAGATCTTTCTTGAAGAGTGCTAATGAGGAGCTCTGTTTGACATAGATAGGTAGTCTGTTCCAGAGTATGGGAAGTGTCTGGGACAGGACTCTATCCCTCCAGCATGTTCTGTTTATTGTGGTGACAAGGTTAAGGTCCCTAGAGCGTGTAGCTCAGAGGGATTGGGATTTCTTTAAGTGGAGCATGTCCAACAGCTCTAGGTTTGACATAGCTGTGTATGTTAGGCAGAGATCACCCCTGAGTAGGCGATATGCCATGGAGTCAAGCTGTAGTTTTTTGAGACGGTCTGCATAGGGCATATGTTTGAGGCCAGTAATCCTCTTTGTGTGGTATTTCTGTGGTCTTTCCAGTTGTTGTAGTTGTCCTGTGAGGTACATACCAAAAGGGGCGCTGTACTCTATTATGGGTCTAATAAGTGATGAGTTGAGGGGAACAATGACCTCTTTTTTCTGGATGGGAATCCTTTTGTGATGAGACGAGCCATGTAGAAGGATTTCCCGACCACTGTGGCGATGTGATTATCAAAGGAAAGACTACTGTGCACCTGTGTCCCAAGGTCTATTATCACATTTATGGCATTAAGTAGACTACCAGCTATGTGGTAGTTCATGGATACAGAGTTTATACCACGGGGATGACAATACACATTTTGGCATTGAGCTTCAGGCCATGGCTTTGACACCAGGTATCTGTCTCAGTGAGGGCCTTTTGTAGTTTGCCCACATCATTAGGAGTTGCATTTAGGGCTCCTAGTTTGCAGACATCTGCAAACTTTGTTAGCCACAGACCTTCTGTGTTGACCTGCACGTCAGAGAAGTAGATACCAAACAGGGGAGGACCCAGGACTGAACCCTGTGGTACTCCACTTGTCACTGGTCTGAAGTCGGATTTGGAGTCTGCTACTTTCACAGTGTGGGTTCTGTCAGTGAGCCAGTTGGCAACCCATCTTGTGACATAGGGATTTATACCTAGTTTAGTGAGTTTATCTATAATTCCAGAATGGGGGATGGTGTTGAAAGCGTTGGCGAGGTCTACATAAGCTGTGTGAACCATTTTACCATCATCTATGGCTTTGGTGACTGCTTCACAGAAGTCAATCAGGTTTAGGAGACATGATCTGCCTTTTACAAATCCAAACTGAGTAGGGTCCAGAGTTTGGAGATTACCAATGTCTTTGTTTATGAGTTCCATGATGGTACATTCCATGGCCTTGCAGACCAGGCTCATCAGGCTAATGGGGCAGTGGTTACCGTGGTCCATCGTGGCTCCCCCTTTGTGGAGTGGGATGTGTTGTGGTGTGCCATTCAGTGGCCTGAGGTGAGGCTATGATTGAACATGGTACTGCGGTAGGGTGCCAGTTCATTCAGTGGTTCATGTAGAATGCAGCCTGGGATATTGTCAGGTCCCATGGATGCTGTGTTCTTGGCTTTGGAGAGTGTGTATTTTACCTGTGCAGCCGTGATTATAGGGACTTTGCATTCTTCCAGTATAGAAATGGGCCCTCTAGGGGGTGAAAGGGGGGTAAAGTTAACACTGAACCTATCTGCCAGGATGTTGGCAATATCAGTTGGTTCTGTATATTTAGTGCCATTATGCTGTACCTCAGAGCAGATCTGAGTGTTCCCATTTAGATTCTTGACATAGCTATTGAATGCTTTGTGGTTGTCTTTAGAGTCAGTGGCAATTTTGTTTTCGTAACTAGCTTTGGGGGATTTTATGAGCGATCTCAGCTTCTTACTGAGGTTGACCAGGGAGTTCCTCCAGTCATGGGAATTTACTTATTTTTGCAACAGTTTCTTTCTTCTGATGTAGAGTTTGTTTATGGCAGAGGGCCACCAGACTGGCTTCCTTTGTCTGGGGGATAACATCTTGGTTCTATTAGGGATAGCATGATCCATGCACTTGTGTAAGTGCTTATACAGTACATTTGTGTAGGATTCGGCAGTCATACCTCTATTGTCCGTCTGCATGGGTGTCATGCAGTTTGCCACTTCTGTCTTAAGAAGTGTGATATTGGCTTTTGAGAAGTTTGTTACAATAGTGTCCCTAATTGGGGCTGGGGATAGGATGTGGATGTCTAGGCTTATTACCTTGTGGTCGGATCTGACCAATGAGGAATTGACCTCTGGTGTGGAACACCGGTTTCCCATGTTGGCGATGACCAAGTCTGGGATATTGCTGCCCCTGGTGGGGGTGAGAATAAGTTGATCCAAGGTGTTGGTATTTATGAATTCTAGAAAACGTTGAGCAATAGAGTTGGTACAGGAGTAGTTTTTCCAGTTAATGGTGGGGTAGGTGAAATTGGCCATTATTAGGGTGTTGGGTTGTATCCAATACTTTCCAGTGTATCATGAAATGAGGGGTGTGTATCCTGGGGCATGGTGGGGGGTCTGTAGCAAGCTACGATTTGGATTGCGGTCTTGCCCAGAGTTAGTTGCAATTGGATACCTCAGATGCATTATGCTGTGCAACTAGCCTGGAGGTGTGGATATCCTTAATGAATATGGACACGCCACCACCTTTAGTGCTTCTTTCTGGGTTAGGTGGCCAAAAGGTGTGGTATGAATGGAAGCCTGGTAATGCAGGGGTGCTCTCTGGAGCTTTGAACCAGGTCTCTGTCACTGCACAGATGTCACAGATGTCACCGTTTACAGTGGTGAATTTGTCATTTGAACCTTGCCTGACAAAGGCACTATAGGGGTGGCATGAGTCTTAGCCAGTATCCAGAATCCTGAGGGCAACAGGTGCAGGCCATCTCTGGCAAAGCATCATGGACTGTCGATCATGTCGTCCCAGGCAGACAGATGCTGGATCCCCTTAGAATGACACCAGAAGCTTAGCCAATTGTTGAGGTCAATCATTTTGTCCTTGTACTGTGGTATCATTCTGGATCTATTTCTACATCCCTCTCTATCTATGTATACATATATGCATATTATATATAGATACATATATAAATATACATATATATATATATATATATATATATATATATATATATATATATATATATATATATATATATACCTTTTTATTTACACATACGAATACACACACTAACATACTGCTAAACATGCATTACTGTACAACCTACATTGTACGTTGCACTACAACCTACATTGATATGTGCACATAGCATCCTTCACATACATATGTATGTCCAGCCTTCACTAACAGTTGCAGTATGTCCCCTGCCCTATGCACATCTTCATATATATATATATATATATATATATATATATATATATATATATATACAGACTGCTAACACATATGGAGGGTTCACAGTATGTAGACTATTACATTATTAGTTTACATTACCTTTGTTGGACACTGCTATTTTTGATGGCTTGCTGCTTGGTAGCCTGCTGTTCTGTAATGTTGTAGTTTCGGCAGTCTGTGTCTCTTATTCGTTTTTTTTTTTTTATTTATTTGTTTTTATTTATTCTCTCTCTCTGTCTCTCCCTCCGGCTGTTGCAGTGAACGTATTGCATGTGTGGACTGGGAGTACAGGCTGCTTTTGTAGGTATATGCAGATGTGCATGTGATGGCCTCTGCACCAATTGTTAGCCAGCATTTGCTAATTGCATGCAGCCTGCTGTGTGGTAATTGCAGTTCTCACTATGATTTCAGGACAGTGCTATAAAATGTTAGGTGAGGTAGGCGTAGCCCTTTCAGATTTTCAAGGTGGGGACCATGCTGGTATGCTGTGGACACTGTTGTGTGAGCGTAAAGGTTGGTATGTCTCTCATATCTCAGGCTGTGTTGTAGGCACTGACATGCACGTACTGACACCTGGCTATTGCTTCCTCCAGTTTATTCTTCTCAGTGTGTATGTTAACTGACACCTAATAATACTAATACTGTTTAAATGGGAGTATGTGCTTTCCTGTGGGACTTGTGGAGTAACTGGTTTACAGCAGTGGCTCTTGCAATTTGTTGCTATGGCTTCACTATTTAGCCTTTACATTCACTCCTTGGAGGCCTGCTAGGTGTCTTTACTGAAATGTGTTGCTATGGCTTTCCTATTTTCCATTCACATTCACTCCTTGTAATGCTTGCTATATTTCTTTCAGCAGCAATTCCTTATATGTTTGTTGTGGTTTGGTGGTACTGCATGCAGTCTGGTCTGGCCAAGGTGTGGGGCTTGACACCTACAAGGGTATTTTATTTTGCTGCTGAGCAGTAGTGGCACCTTGTACTTTGTACTAACAGTTATGGATAGCAGGCACACTCAGTGCTTGTAAACTGCTATACTGTCCTTCTGTTATTAGTTGGATACCTCCTTTGATATTTGTGGGTTGTACACCTACATGTGGGCGTGCTTGTGGAAGCTATTCTACAGCTATTCACAAAGTGTGTGACAGCAGACAGAATGATATGCCTGTGAGTTTGTGACACTTGCAGGCCTCAGATACTCACTCAGGTGTATCTTTTATCAGCCTCAGGGAATGGTCCATATCAGTGGGATACACCCGTGATATATTTCAGATATTCTGCAGTTGTGACTGTGGGGTATTTTGAGCATGTGTATTAATACACCATTTCTGACATGCACGTAGTGCATACTTTCAGTAGTTGACAGTTACCATTACGTGGGACAAAACACATTTCTGCCTACTGTTAGTACATTTCACAGGGAGTCAGTGGGGCACAGTTAACATTTGTTTTCAAATCAGGGACATCCCTGTAAATCAGTCCCAGTTGTGAGGTCTGGCCTCTTATCTGTTCAAATATGGCAGTGTTTATCCTGCTCTGATAGTGTGTGTGGTTTGCAAGATGCTACTGTCACATTATTACCTACTAGCTACCGACTAGCATGGCTGTTTCTCTTCTCACACTAATGTTATACAAATCCACAAGAATTGCAAGTAAAGATACAAGAAAAGCTTTGTGTAATAGCCTACCTATATTCCCTTTACATTCAGTCCTACTATTTCATGATATATTGCTTTCAGCACAAAGTTCTTGTATATCAGTTATGGCTTAGTGGTAAGTCATGCAGACTAGTGTTTCCAAGGTCCTAGGTTCGAGACTGACAGAGGAATTTTATTTTGCTGCTATGCAGACTACAGGCCTTGTCATTCAGAGTGACTAAGGCACTTTTAAGCAGTTGTAAGCGGGTTAGCTCTGGTTTGCGCAGAGCTCACGCATGTGCACTGTCGCTTAGCTTCGCGCACACACGCTTAGCTAAGTGCACACAAGCACACACCTGCTTACAACTGCTTAAAAGTGCTTACTCTCGCGCACACCCGCACTAATTTCTTTGAAAGAAAATGGGGAGATAGGACAGTGGTGAAAAAGGGGGCACAAAGAGGGTAGGACAGTAGGAAAACAAGCTCAGGATTTGCAGGAAGGATGTAGGAAAGGCCCATAGCTGCCCATTTCTTTATCAGCAACAGCTGTGCATATGACTGTAATTTGGTGTGAAATTTGAAACCTTCCACCCCTGAGAGAGGGGTGAGGACAACAAAATATGTTGTAAAGCCAATTGTAATTACCACTTCACATGTCCAGCAGACATGTCTGCAAAATGGGCAGCTATGTATGGGGCGTATTTTTTTGTGGGAACAAAGTGCTTTTTTTTTTTTTTTTTTCAGGTGAGAGTGGAATGTGAGGTACAGGAAGTAGGTATATTTGGGGAGGTAGGTAGCGGAGGTTAACAGACAAGATAAACAAGACACATACAGGGGCGGAGTATGACACATGTGGGGGGGAAACACAATTGACGGGGACGGATGTTGGGATATCGCGAGCCCATGAGCCCACAGATAGCAACGGTGGAACTGAGATCCCCACCCATGTTCAGTTGCCACCGTGCCTTCACAGCCCAGGATGGGGCTGTGCTGGGGGCTGTGTAGGACGGGCAGCAGGGACACCCGTGAGTTGTGCCACCCGAGCCTCAAGCTGGCGTAGGGGTTCAAGCACAGAATGCCTGATCTCACTACGCACCACAGACCGGACACTTTGGAGGGTGAGTGGATGGTCTCCTCTGGCCACACTTGCAGAGGGAGGACGAGCCCCATCCCCTGCAGCGCTTCCACCCGAAGGTGGCACAGGGCCACTGGAGGAGGTTCCGGCCTGGGCACTAGTGCCAGGTGCACTCGCCAGCTGAGGTGGGAGAGGTGGGTCCGCTGGAACCCGCCTTCCTTGTTGTCCTATGTTTAGAAATATTTTATGACATTTTGGGTTAGTAACAAACAATACCATTCAAAATTAGTTGTAACAGCATGTATCAGTATTCCCATTAACCAAACACCCATGAATTCCAAACATTGAACAGCAAGCATAACACATGCATATTTTGAACAACAGTACACAATCCAACAGCATGCAGGGTCGATTGATGGCAACAGGCCATCAGGTTTGGATATGTGAACAGGGCACATGCAGCAACGTACATGCAAATATGTTTGAACCAACAGTTTGTTGTGGAATGGCATTATTTGTGAATATAGGGTAGGGTGAAGAAATATTTCATTAACAACTTCAACTACATATACATATGCTGTACATCTCTAGTAGCTGCAGATATATATATACCCTACAGGTCTTAGTACAGTTTCCTATATGTAACCTTAGGAATGTTGGTGATGGGACTGTTACTGATACATTAATATACATTGCATTTTTATTCATACACATTTCATATCTGGCTATGTTCAGGTACAGCATCCTGCTACATTTCATTTATATGGCTCTAGACAACTGTGGATGTTCATTATTTCATACAACCATACTATCTCCATATTGCAAGGGTACAGCAACATATACAAATTGTGGGACAGACACATTCCAGCTTCAGTACTTTATTTCAAACATTTCACTTTTTGGTTGTGGCTGTCTCATTCATTTCATTATGTACTGACTGCAGTATACTTTATTCAGAAGTTATAACAGCTTTCTTGGTCGATTCGTACCTATTTCTCACACTCACTTGTTTTATTTTTACAATTCAAGTTGGTACTTTATTCTAGGCGTTATTAACATGTCATACCTGATTACAACAATCCTTTCCAACAGACTCACTTGTTTCATATGGCAGATTTTCTAAGGGGATGTATTTGACACATGTCTATTATCTTGAGCTTGTTTACCAGTGATTTTCAGGCTGCTGCAGGTTATCTGATATTACACTTCAGGTGGGTAATCACTATTTCAGACTTGTTTACTTTTTATTTCTGGATTACAGGCTGCATCACTTATCTAATCATACAGTACTAGCAGAATCTTTCTTCTAGTGTTATTTGAACTTTATTAATATGTGACTACACTGACCTCTTTTACAAGCTGTCTCACTTATATTGTATAACAATTACAGAAATATAATTACTAACCTGCCTGGTTACGCAACCACTCCAGCCTATCACCATAGGCTCGCCGATTCGCGGAACACACACCTGCAGCTGTAATACAAATGAAGTAATATTGGAACATACATCTCCATAATATCAGCTAGAATAATTCCTTACATACATAATTACATGGATACTTACTCAGTAGTGGGGCATTGGGCATTTGCTGGGCCTCCTGGATCCAACTGTTCAGTTGGTCCTGCTTCCATCTCTTCAGGTCCGCATGGTGGTGACAGACCTGTTCACCAGTCCTTGGTATGCCTGTGGCACTGGTGAGATCATGTGCCAACCGGTTCCCCACCTCTGCCTTATATGCACCCCACAGAACCTGGTCCTGCATGAGTTGAGCCTCATGATCGTGGACTAGGAGCCAAACCATGTATTTGGACTCCTCAACACCCCACCACTGTGCTCGAAAGTGACTACCCTCTCCTACACCTGCCATCCTGACTGCAAATAGGTTCCACAATCAGTTATGCTGTGTATTCCCACCTATGGGGCTTATATATGCCGTTTTTCCCGCACTTATCTGTGAATGGCCATTTTGGAATTGTATCAGCTTCACAAAACCTGCTTTGTCATGCTTCTATTTCCATTCATTCCTATATATATGCTAATACTGCATTTTTCAGTACAGCTGTCATGGCTTAGTGGTCCAGTACTTTGGCTATGATGCACAGTATCCAGGGTTCGAGCCTGGGCATTGCTTTTTTTTTATTTTACTACTGTCTAGACAGACTAAGAGGTGTATCTGTTTAAAGGCGGCTTTGATACAGGTTGCTCAACGTTGCCCGCCGGTAAGCCGATTGCTGTGCTGGGCAGCTCCGCGCAAACAGGTTACACTGGTTAACGCATTATTTGGCTGTGAGCACGCATATTACGCTGTGAGAAATGTTGCGCAACTACGGGCACACACTTTCAGCATGTTAAAGCACTGCTCAGCTCCGGGCACTCCTATTACACCTGTTAAACCACTGGTCACCTGCGGGCAAACATACTCAGCTTGTTAGAGCACTGCTCAGCTATGGGCACTTATAAAATATTTTATTATTTTATTGTGTCAGAGTTCTTCATAAAACATGGCCCATTTCATTGCATTTTACTTAAATTATAATTGTATATATATATATATATATATATATATATATATATATATATATATATATACATATATGTCAGGGGATTGTTTCGTGCTTATTTCACTAAAAATAAAAAAAATGATGTTGTTGGGGCTCGAACCGTGACTGCCTCCTCTTCGGCCGACGTCTCTACTGCTATGCTATTGCTACTTGGCTTATTTTGCATATTTAGAGCTTATATGCTTTTTCAATGACTGCTAACTGTGGCTGAGCGAAGGGCACACCCGCACAAATGAGTGCAATTACGGGTAAACATTTTTGAAATAAAAAAAAAAATTTAAACTGTTAATTTTTACGTTTTACATTTCAGTTGGGTTAATAGGCTGTAGGGGCATGTGTGCTGTTGTGTTTCTTGACATTTCCGCGGACTCGCTCGTGGGAGTTTCCTTTTGGGACTGTGATTCTTCTGGGGGCATGTACCTTTGCAGGTCTCACCATGCGGACACGCCCCCAACATTGCTACATGGACCGTGTTAGCCTAGGGCGTGATTCAGCATGCCCTCATGAATATGCATGGCATGCTGACATCACCCGTTTAACTGCAGCCTCCGTGTAAGACTTGCTAACTCTTACACAGAGGCTTCGTGAATCCTGCAGAATGTCTCTGTGAGGAAATGTCATAAATATACATTTAACACATAACAAACAATGCCTGTATGAGAAAATGTCATGAATATACATTTAACACATAACAAACAATGTGTAGTGGTGTAAGAGAGTATGCAATACGACTATAAGCTAATTACGCTAGATATTCACATCCTGCTCCCACCCCCACATTAAGGAAACCACGGTAAACAATTTCCCCAAAGCCAACTTCGTGCTTCTTAAGACAGAAGTGGTGAACTTCATGACACCCATTCAGATGGACAATACAGTTACGACTACTGAATTCTACACAATTTCACTTTATAAGCACTTGCACAAGTGCATGGATCATGTTATCCCAAACAGAACCAAGACGCTATCCTCCAAAAAAAGGAAGCCAATTTGGTGGTCCCCTGCCATAAACAAACTGCACAACAGAAGGAAGAAACTGTTGCAAAAGAGAGTAAAATCCCATGAGTGGAGGAGCTCCCTGGTCAATCTCAGTAAGAATCTGCAATCCATGATAAAATCCTCCAAAGCTAGTTACAAAAACAAAATTGCCACTGATTCTAAAGACAACCACAAAGCATTCTATAGCTATATCAAGAATCTCAATGGCAACATTCAGATCTGCTCTGAGTTACAGCACAATGGCACTAAATATACAGGCAGATAGGTTCAGTGCTAACTTTACCCCCCTCTCACCCCCTAAAGAGCCCATCTCTATATCGGAGGAATGCAAAGTTTCTGTAATCACGGCTGCACAGGTAAAAAACACACTCTCCAAAGCCAAGAACACAGCATCCATGGGAGAAGACAACAGCCCAGGCTGCATTCTACATGAACTACAGAACAAAATGGCACCCACCTAAGTACCATGTTCAATCATAGCCTCACCTCAGGCTTTGTGCCCACTGAATGGCACACAGAGATGGTTTTCCCACTCCACAAGGGGGGTGGGGTTACCACGGAACCCGAGAACTACCGCCCCATTAGCCTGACGAGCCTGGTCTGCAAGACCATGAAATGTATCATCATGGAACTTTTAAACAAAGACATTGGTAATCTGCAAACTCTGGACCCCACCCAGTTCAGGTTTGTAAAAGGCAGATCATGTCTCCTAAACCTGATAGACGTCTTTGAAGCAGTCACCAAGCCATAGACGAGGGTAAGGTGGTTCACACAGCCTATCTAGATCTTGCCAAGGCTTTTGACATCATCCCCCACTCTGGAATTGTAGATAAACTCACTAAACTAGGTATAAATCCCTATGTCACAAGATGGGTTGCCAACTGGCTCACTGACAGAACCCACACTGTGAAAGTAGCAGACTCCAAATCCGACTTCAGACCAGTGACAAGTGGAGTACCACAGGGTTCAGTCCTGGGTCCTCTCCTGTTTGGTATCTACTTCTCTGAAGTACAGGCTAACAAAGAAGGTCTTTGGCTAATGAAGTTCGCAGATAACTGCAAACCAGGAGCCATAATTGAAACTCCTAATGATGTGGGCATCCTACAAAAGGGCCTCACTGAGACAGATGCCTGGTGTCAAAGCCATGGCCTCAAGCTCAATGCCAAAAAGTGCATTGTCATCCCCTTGGTAAAAACTCTGTACCCGTGAACTACAACATAGGTGATAGCATACTTAACACTGAAAGTGTGATAAGAGACCTTGGGACACAGGTGGACAGTAGTCTCTCCTTTGATAATCACATTGCCACAGTAGTCAGGAAATCTTTGTCCGTGGCACACCTCATCACAAAAGATTTCTCATCCAGAAAAAAAGAGGTAATTGTTCCCCTCTACTCATCACTCATTAGACCCATTATAGAGTACAACGCCCCTTTTGGTATATACCTCACAAGACATCTACAACAACTGGAAAGGCCACAGAAATACCTCACAAAGAGGATTACCGGCCTCAAACAGATGCCCTACCCAGACCATCTCAAAAAACTCCAGCTTTACTCTGTCGCATATCGCCTATTCAGAGGTGATCTCTGCCTAACATACAAAGCTATGCCAAACCCAGAGCTGTTGAGCAAGCTACACTTAAAGAAGTCCCAATCCCTCCGAGCTACATGCTCTAGGGACCTAAACCTTGTCACCACAATAAACAGAATATGCCGGAGGGGTAGATTCCTGTCCCAGAGACTTCCCATACTCTGGAATAAACTACCTATCTATATCAAACAAAGCTCCTCATTAGTACTGTTCAAGAAAAATCTTGATGATTGAATGGGAAATAGGAAATTCACCCCAGGGATCACTTCTGTGGCTCTGCTTGACAGTGGCACAGGAAAATAATTTTCTTGGGTGGCAAAAGCCAGGGTACCTTTTTGGCTGATAGCCTAGTACCTACCTATGAACCTATGAACCAATGCCTTACCCCATTGTGCTACTATCTTTATGAATCCCAGCAGTGTTTCATATACCCGTCTATGGCAAGACAAGCCTGCTCTATGGTGCACAATGTTTATGAATAGTACCCTAAGAAACCATTTGTCTTGTTAGTTTCAGAATCTAATAAAAATTAATTTAAGAAAAAAGATTGATTAGGCTCATGGATTTTAAAATATTATTTATAAGATAATGATAAAACAAAATGATTTTTAGTTAGTCTTGATGGATACCTGATCCATAATCTGGCTATGGAAGCAGATGTAGATGTCCCCCTGCTGGGACAAATCTACCTTCCATCATTAATTTATTTGTCTAGTTCAGGGGATGCCTGCTTTTACATGGTTGCTGCTATGATGGGTTGTCAGATCGTGTGATGATATGCTGATCTTGCTATACTTTGTTGCTGACCTAATGTACAAATTATAACTTGCATGACATCATAAATCTCGGATGTTATTTTCATTATTATAATTATAATACACAAAATTCAGTGGTCGTTAAAAGGGAAATTAAAAAATGTAAGTAGGTGGTATAAATTTTAAACAGAACTGTAATTATAGTGGAAGGGCTCATCTGAACAAATGAATAAATATTTATTTTGGCCTGTAATAAATGCATGACTAGATGGTACAAGGTGCAATGCTAATAACAAGGGTAACTGAATGTTGACCAGGCTCCATCTTCACCACATGTATGGGTCATAAATCATGATTAGGACCTTCATTGACTTATTAAAATGTTATCATTCTATTTTGTATTGAAACGACTAAGGCTTTACAAAAGTAAGTCAGTTTTGTTAATAAAGTAAACGCTTGTGAGCTGACTTGTGAAACATCTTGTTTCTGAAAGTAGTGTGCCAATTGTAGACACCGGAAGATCTGCAATATTAGTAACCCTGCTGCAGAAGTACTGCCTTTAGTGATGGTAATTTGTTTCAGACAAATGTTCTACCTCCACTACTGTAAAATGTGCCTCATGAATAAAATTCTGGGATATCATTTTTAAATTTACTGGTGGCATTTAAACTACATTAATAATTTGCAACATGTAAATACCACTTATGTTAAATAATTCAGCTTTAAAAGGTATTTTGACATGGTGTCATTGAAAAAGTATTCTACATTTCATGTGTATTTACAGAACAATCAATCAGACCTTACCTTTGCAGAAGATTTTCTTAACTCAAAAATATAAAATTAGCAGGCTGATCTTTTTAAAAGGCCATCTGTCAACATATTAACAAAACTGCATTAGCTATCAAAATATGTGAGCCCTTCGGATGGAGCTAATAATTTGTTATTGTATTTGACGATTTTAGCTTTATACCTTTACCCTAAATGTAGAAGAAAGTTCACTACAATTAGCCTGTAAGTCAGCAACAAAGAAAATATAATGTACACTGTAGTAATCTTACTGGTTGATAGTATTCAGACATAAACAATGCGTCTTGAAAGAGCTGCAGGTGAGACCTTTCCTGATGCATTTGGTCATGTCATTGTAGGGGCATCTAGCAATTAAACATAAAGACAAGGCAGTGAAATTAAATGGCTGTTCTGGTACAGAAATTAAAAAAAAAAATCTCTAACTAACTAAATGTGATTAACCAGCTGTGAAATAACAGTACTGCTTACGCAACATGCAACACTGAATGAAATATATTTTCTTATAAATTAAGTGATTACTATTTCTCATTTAGACATCTGAGAAAGAAAGCACATCTGCAAGATGCTTAGGGAAGGGGAATAAAACAAGTAGCAGAACTAAATTATACAATTTAGGAAAACAAAAATAAAATATACATCTTGAAGCAATACTAAAAAGGGAGGATTTGGTTGTAACACTTTTGCAGCTTTATGTATTCCTTTCTGGAGAATCCCAGTCCACAATTTATAATGCAGGGATCCCCTTTCACTGTTATTAATTATGTGATTGATAACTGCTTACAATGGGGCCTAAAACCCTGTAAGTGCAATATATAAGCACCAGATTGCACAAAAAACCAAAAACAAATGTTGCAGGAAATATGTACCTTTGCTATGAGAAGAACATATGCCCTGCCAGCCGTCTCACATGAAATCTTAAATACATTACTCAGTAAATCAGTTTAGGGTTGCAGAGTAACAAATTACAGCTAACTAGTTCTTGATGTTGCATATTAGTTTCGGCCATTAAAAAATAGCTAATAATAGTTTACGTATTACCTCTTAGGCTGTGGTTATTGACTGTTCCTGATAATTTATACAACTCTAAGTACATTTGGGTCACTTTTACTCTTCCAAATGGTGAGAACTACAAACTATCATGCAAACCTTTGAAGAAAACAAGAAACTTGCTTGCCCTACACCCCCCACCGTGTCTGGGCCTCGTTGGATGTCTAAGCCAAAAATAAAATATACTTTCTCTCCACCACGGGAATAGGACCAAGCCTCTCCCTGAGGTATAACCTTTGAAGAAAACAAGAAAGTTGTTTGCCCTGCACCCCCACTGTGTCTGCACCTCATTGGATGTCTAAACCAAAAATAAAATATACTTTCTCTACTGCCTCATCCCCACCACGGGAATAGAACCAAGCCTCTCCCTGAGCTTGCTTGCCCTGCACCCCCAACTGTGTCTGCGCCTCGTTGGATGTCTAAACCAAAAATAAAATATACTTTCTCTGCTGCCTCATCCCCACCACAGGAATAGGACCAAGCCTCTCTCTCAGGTATAACCTTTGAAGAAAACAAGAAAGTATGTGCAACCGTTGCTAGCCCTAAATAACTGATTGTATTTGCTTAAAGCCCCTGCTAGGTGGTTTCAGCACGCTCCCCTGCCAGGATAGCCAGCAGCCTAACCATTCTTAATTCTGTTCCCCCCAGACTTGCTCCTTCTCTAGCCCTCTGATTTACACTGGGCTCTCCCCTTCTCCTCCCACTACTGGGACCTGTCCTTGTGGAGCCACAAGTGTACTTTCAGCATTTGTCCACTAGGCACCATATCCTCACAATTCCTGACTTCTTATATCTCAAGCTTTAATTTTTCATGTTCCCTTACAGTTCTATATTAAGTTCCTTTCTCTCTCTTTTCCTACCTTTAGGTCACTCCATCCTGCCAAATCCCTGTCCCCTGTACTCACCTCAAGCTATCGGTACTCCACTGATTGGTTCTCATCCATCTGCAGCTTCCCTTGGCTCTTAACCCTGTTATTGTATTGCACTATACTGTTCTTCTCTTCTCTCTCTAACCTCATCATTCTCATCCTCTAACACCACCACACCCACCACTTTACCCCCATCCTCCTCTACCAACCCTTCACCCCCCCCATTTCTGCTTCTCATTCTATTTCCTCTCCATCACCATCAAATCATCATGCAAGAGGTAGTGGAAGTACCTCACAAAGAAGATTACTGGCCTCAAACAAATGCCCTACACTGACCATCTCAAAAAACTCCAGCTTTACTCTGTAGCTACTCCAAGGTGATCTCTACCTAACATATAAAGCTATGTCAAACCCAGAGCTGTTGGACATGCTACACCTAAAGAAATCCCAATCCCTCCGAGCTACACGGTCTAGGGGCCTAAACCTTGTCACCACAATAAACAGGACATGATGGAGGGATAGATTCCTGTCCCAGAGACTTCCCATGCACTGTAACAGGCTACCCATCTATGTCAAGCAAAGTTCTTCATTAGCACTCTTCAAGAAAAATCTTGATGAGTGGATGGGAAATAAGAAATGCACCCTGGGGATCACTTCTGTGTCTCTGCTCAACAGTGGCACAGGAAAATAACTTTCTTGGGTGGCGTAAGCCAGGGAACCTTGTTGGCTAGGCTTACGTAGGCCGTTGGGCTGATAGCCTAGTACCTGCCTATGAACCTATGAATCACCACCCCCCAATACCCCCCTTCCAGCCTCCACCGTTCTCATTAAAACCTTTACCCACATCCACCATAAAAAAACCTCCTCCAGAAACTGAAACCATGCTCTAATGCCCCCGATAACATTCCTTCTTACTTTCTTAGCATGGCTGTCAGAGCCATTGCCTACCCCATCAGCATTATAATCAATCACTCTATACAAGAAAGTTTAGTACCCCAAATCTGGAAAAAGGCTTACGTCGTACCTTTTCATAAGGGTGGCAGCAATAATATTACCAATTTCCATCCCATCGCTATCCTATCTCCCATCTCTAGACTCCTAGAAAAGTGTATCCATTTACAACTCCTACCATATCTCTTAGACAATAACCTACTTACTCCCACACAACATGGCTTTAGACCCAGTCACAGCACTATGACCGCCCTTCTTCCCTTCCTGGAAACTGTGAATAAAGCACTGGACTCTGGCCACATTGTCTCAACCCTCCTGCTTGACCTCTCTAAGGCCTTCGACACTATCTCCCACAATTTACTCCTAACTAAACTCTCTAAGCTTAACCTATCACCTTCCTCTCTGAACTGGTTCACTAGCTTACTTATCCAATAGATGTCAAGCAGTAAAATGGAAAAAAAGCCACCTCCCCATTCCTTAACACCCCAACCAGTGTTCCCCAAGGATCCATACTGGGTCCCCTTCTCTTCAACATATTCATAAATGACTTCCACAACTCCATCCCCCTCACAAACATTATCCAATACGCAGATGATTCAACTATTATCTGTTCTGCTACCTCCATCCCTACCCTCCTTAAGCTCACACAAGATGCATTCTTAACCACCAAACAATGGATGAAAAAAAAATCACCTCGCACTAAATGCATCTAAAACCAAACAAATGCTATTTACCCCCTCCAAAGTCACCTCTTTCAATATAAGTACATTCTCTATTACTAGCCATAGTAATACACCTATCCAACTGGTATCAGAGGCCAAATTATTGGGTGTCTAAATTGATAGTCAGCTTAAATTTAGCTCCCATCTTCAATTAAATATTTAAAAAACCCACAAAAAACTTGGTATGCTCTACTGACAAAATCATTATCTCACACCCTCCAATAAAATCACCCTCTCCACCACATTTCGCATCTCCTCCCTCCTCTATGGAACCCCACTCCTAACTAACCTACAATCTTCATTCAAAACGCAACTCTCCTCTTGCTATAACAAAATTGCCAAGTTCGCTACTGACCATAAGTCCTCCACACACCACTATTCATCTCTCCACAAACTAAAATGGTTGGAACTGACCAATCATCTTACCTATACACAACTTACTCTTGCACACAAGCTCATTTTCAACCCTTCCCCCTGTCCCTCCCTTTCCTCTACCTTTAAAATGCACCTCCCTTTTAGACTACTAAAATCTAACAACCAAAACCTAATAGAATTGTATAAACCAACTCGTCCCCCAGGAGAAAATCTCCTATCCTATGGTCTAGCTCGCCTCTGGAACTCCCTACCATCACCTATTCGCACCACCTCAAACCACCTTTCTTTCAAAAAATCTCTTCACTGACATCTAATATCCCAGTGGGAATGCTCCTGCCCCCACCCCACATAATCTCCTCCCCTATTTTTCTTTTACTCTCCTAATTCATATATCCTGCTCTCATTTGTATTAAACTTTTGATATTGAATGCATAAAATGCACTTCTTAGTGCAACCTACCTCTTGATGTAAAGACGTCTCAGTTATCATATTGTAATTTTCTTTTTTTTTTAAGATTGTAGTATTTGTATATTAATCACTAGTCTGTAGTACTTGCAATGCTTTTTCTAGGCCATAGTAACTGTAATAATTTGTAACAAATTATCTTACTGTAATCTTCTGCTTGTTTTTGGAGCTTTTCTCCCCAGGACTCCATTGAAACCGGATTCTTTATGGCCCAATGGACTATCCTGGTAAACCAACTGCAAATAAATAAAAATAAATAAATAAGAAAAAATAAGGTCTGTGAATTTGCCCTTTCCTGCTGTTGTATGGATTTCAGAGTTGGTATATATATATATATATATATATATATATATATATATATATATATATATATATATATATATATATCCACAGCACAACAGCACAAAGATACACCAGATAAATAGCCTGCTCCACAGGACAACCAACAGGAAAAGCATAAAATGGAGCAGAGTAAAACGATGGCCAGCAGTTATAAAAGTAAAACGTCTTTAATAGAATCCAAACATAGGTGCTTTCACAGTTACACAGACTGCTTCTTCGGACAATACTATTAGTCAAAAACCGTCAGCCCTTAAATACAGTTCTCAACATTCAAGTGCGCTACCTTCCTGATTACTTGTTGCACATTTAAAGAAACACCATCATTGCTACTGCAGAAACATCTAGTACTAGACTCATATACTGACTAGTTACATTCAAGGCTATATAATAAAATATGTTGCTATAATCACATTACCTATTTAGTATATATATCTATAAGATGTGTAAATTACATATCAACAATCTATAAAATATAAAAATATATATAAAAACTATGTCTATTACTCTGCTACCCCACCAGTATACACACATTTTTAACATCCTATTAAAACTATGTTATCTACGCAGAGGTCTAGCTTTCAATATGGGTTTGTTGGGGACTTTGTCACTCAAACCACTGCCACTGTCAGCTCTTAGTTTAATATTCCAGCAGGTTTCATTTGTTTCTGTCCTGTTTTTAACATCTCCACATCTCCCATCCATTCTAGTTTTTTCCATAACTTCGAAGTGAAATTTATGTGTGCCCCCCTTTATGAATAGCATGTTTAGCTAAGGCATTAGTGGTGGTTCTGGTATTAATAGTATATACATGTTCCCTTATCCTATCACATAGCCCACATGGAATGAGTCACAACTTATGCAGTGGGCTAAATAGACCATATTTGTAATGTCACAAGTGGCTGCAACATTAAATGTGAATGTCCTATCAAAATCTGGGTGTTAGAACTGTCCTGTTGGATTTATGTATTCACAAAAGTTGCACCTATTACAAGGACTAGTACCAATTCCAGTCTCAGTATTTTGCTGATTATCCCTGCCCATTGAATAACATAGCCTTCTTTTCAGGGAGTTCATATTTTTGTATGTAAAACTCGGATTCTTACCAACGATTCCTAGTATCCTTTCATCAGCTTCTATAATAGGTTAAAATTTCTTGTATATATTAGTGGCTGTTCTAGTATTACTTGAGAAATAAATGGATAATCTCACTATATTGTGTTTATTATTACCCTGGATTTGAACTTCCATCCCCTCAGCTGCATCAGAAAAATAGGGATGTGCCTTCTGTGTTCTTTTTTCCTTGATCTCTTGAATAATATGTCTAACTTTATGTGTGCTATACCCACTGCTTAAAAGTCTATTCTCCAGTTCTTCTATTTCTGTCACAAAAACTCATCCTTTTTCCATAGCCTAGAAATTCTCATAACTTGTCCCCTTCCTATATTATCAAATACATGTGGGGGATGTATACTACATCTATGTAGTAGGTTATTTCTGTGACATGTTTTCCTATGCACTTTGGTGCTAACATCCCCTATTCGGGGCTTGGACACACATATCCAAATAGGATATCTGCTCATATGAATATTCCATTTTAAAATGCAAAAAGGATGTGACAACATTAATATAAAATTAAAAGCCTCCAACTCCAGTAATACATTACACAAACATTCTTTGTTATATACAGGCCACACCTGCTTTCAATTTACAGTGTTAGATCAAGTTCCTGAGAACTTATGCCATTGTTCTTGGAAGTCCCTAGTTGAATAAAGGGAATAACAATGGGAATTGAAGTTAAATGCAAGAGTAACACCTGGCTTAAATGATAATATTTAAATATTTAAAATACAGATATGTGATATTGTCAAAAACCCACTTCATCGACCTGCAAAAAGACAAAATCACTTTGCTGAAGACTCGGGGCCGGATTTACGAAGGCTTGCACGGAGTCTAAGAATAGAGTAAGACTCCATGCAGCCAACATGTCCGCCAAGCGATCCAGGAACAGCTGGTAGGGGTGTGCAACAGAGCTCCTAAAATGAGTCTTACACGGACAGGGCTTGGATATGCAAATTACCTCAATTGCAGGCGAAAGCTATGCAAATGAGGTAAATTTGTGATCCAGGAAACCCAAACCTGTCCGAGTAAGAGTAGTGTTATTTGGAGAAATGTACTCCATTGACAACTGAGTACAATTCTGCAAATAGCAAAACGAAGCCGTGACAGCTCCAAAAAAAGGATGCATCCAGTTGAGGAAGCATGCCAATAGCCAAAAATACGGCCATTGGCAATGTTCACTGATGCAAAATAAAAATAAAATAATTTTTTTTATCCCGATCTCCGGTGTTTAAGCATAGCGCAGCGTCGTGCAAACACGCAGCACTCTAAAAAACAGAAAACAAATAAATAAAATCGACAAATGGGGATTTTATTGTAATTCTTAATTTACAATGCAAGGGAATGGCAGGCTGAAGACAACATGGCTACCGAGTAGAGGTTGCTAAGAGGGGAAGCTCAGTCTAAGAGAAGTAACCAAGCATTAGTAGGCAATCCTATGCAAATGAGGGTTAGGATAGTGAATCCCAAGTTTACATAGCAAATGAGCACAGTCAGTGGAGTGTAGGAGTAGGATAAGGGGAGTAACAGAGTAGAAGATAGGTGACATCACGAGGGGGGTATGTATGAAAGAAGTGAAGCTCATTGGAGCAGAGTGGCATGTGGCTGCTGTCAGTTACACATCACTAGAAGAGGTGTGTCAACAGGTACCCTAGCTAAAGGCAAGAAATTGAAGGTATATGCCATGGATAACACTAAAGTTTCTTGTAGAAGTGCTTGCAATGTGTTTGCTCACGGGTGCACACCCGTACATCCGAGTAAGACTGTGTGCGCATTTGTGCACCAGTGTGAGAGTGTTTAAGCCGGAGTAAGCATGTCTAAGGTTGTTTAAAGTTGTGTATGCGCGTTTGCACCTGTGTGCACGCGTTTTAGCAAGAATAAGCAAGTTTTTAGTCCGTGTAAGCATGTGTGCGCATGTGTGAGCTTGTGTGCGCGTGTTTGCGCTTGTGTGCGCAGCGCTGCCCCCTGAGGAAATAGAAAGGAAAAAGGAAGCACAACAAATAGGGCGTTAACCAGGGAGTACTAGCAGAGTTAGCAGGTGAAAACAATCAGAATCAGGCAATTACACAGGTAGTACACTAGCCCAGCCCAGCCCAGCACTTAAAACTCTGCAAACAACATTCCACTATGTTTCTCTCAAGAGACACTGCAACACTGCAGTAAGCTAATAGAAGTGAAAACTGAAAAATCTTTACTGAGACAAAGAAATGTTAGGGGCTGCCATTGGTGTTATAAGGCGACATATGCAACATGCTGTGGGTGGTGACAATGTGAATGCTGCTGGACAACCCACAGTGAAGAGACGGAGAAGAGTGTACAGGCCCAGGGTAACCTATCAAGGGCTACATGAGCTGGAGATAGTGGAGCACAATAGAGTGGACAGAGACCTCTTGCAGCAAATTGTTGAGCTGTGCAGGCCACACCTCACAAACAGAGCCAACAGAGGGCAACCCATCCCAGTGGAAACCAAGGTATGTGTTGGCCTAAGAATATTAGCAACAGGTACCTTCCAGAGACCAACTGGTGATATGATGGGGATATCACAGGCATCAGCATCCAGGGTACTGCACCAGTTCCTGGATGCCATGTCAGCACATGTCAGTGATCATGTATATTTCCCCAATTCCTGTGAGGTGTTGGAAAGCAATATGCGTCTCTTCCAGCAATTAGCGGAATACCCCGAGGTAGTGGGTGCAATAGACTGCACGTACATATGCATCAAAGCACCAGCCAGTGAGCGGGGTAGGGTCCACTTCAACCACAAGGGCTTCCCCTCCATCAACTGCCAGGTCATGTGTGATGCCCAGGGCATAATACTGAATGTGTGTGCTGGCTGCCCGGGAAGCTACCATGATTCCCATATCTGGCATCTGACACAGCTGTACCAGACATTTGCCAATGGGGACATTCCTCATGGTCACCTAGTGGGAGATGCTGGCTATGCACTGGAGCCGTGGCTGATGACACCCATCAGAAACGCACACACACCTGAACAGGAATGCCATAATGAGGCACACGCCCAAACACAAAATGTAATCGAGTGTGTGTTTGGCCTGCTCAAGTCACGGTTCCGGTGCCTGGACACATCTGGTGGAGCCTTGCAGTACTCACCAACTACATGTACCCAAATTGTCATGGTATGTGCTATGCTACATAATATGATACTGTGAAAACAGCTGCAGCAGGAGCAGCATAGGCCTGGGCCAAACAGACCCCCACCATTGCCAAGGCCATCACAGGCAGAGCGTGACTCAGAGGAGGAACAACCTGAGCCTGCCCCAGTAGACAGAAGGAGGCGTGCCCAGTATGCTTTGGCCTTGGCAAAGAGGCAATGTATAGCACATACACTGGCTCAGTAGGAACCCTGGAAATGATACTGCTCTCTGACTCACACATATAGCAAAAGGGATGCCTAACGTGACACTACCTGTTTCCAAACATGTATAGGGAGTGCAGTATGTGCATCCGACATAGGCAGCCCTGCAGCACCACCTGAGGCATGATTGCCATGTGTTAAGCAATATAAAGCAGTGCTAAACAGCTTTCACCACCATTTAGTATATGTAAAGCAATTGCACACACTAGCACTAGCACAACTGTGGTCAATGTTAAGCAATATTGGGCAACGTTCAGCAATGTTGGTTAACGCTGAGCAATGTTGGACAAGCTTGGTCTACGTTGGGCATAGCTGAACAAAAGCCAACATGCTCATATTTGCACTACTGGCCCTTAAGCAGTCTGGTCTGCTCAGTATGAAAATATAAAGCACTGACAGGCCTCAAACCCAGGATACTGTGCACTTCAGTCATAGTACTGAACCACTAAACCATGACAGTATTGCACTGGTCAGCCTGTATGAAGAAATGTTGATAAGTCTATGCAAAGTATCTCATGGAAACCCTGCAGGCACAGCATAATGCCTGTCGAGTTATGACACAAAGGTGAGCCCTGCAGTAAGAATAGAACCTGATTTTCAACACACATATAGTATAAATGTTCATATTGGTCATGTTGACACACATCAACAAATGTAGTGGACTTCAGACAGCAACATACTGAAAGGTCACACTGCTCATGCTCACACACTTGAATAAATGAGACAAATGTCAGGCAACAAAACACTGAAAGGAGAGACTGGGCATGCTCACACACTTAGGCCATGTCTGAGTACAGCAGTGGGCCACACATATCCGGCAGTTGCATGTGTTAACCCAGGAACCTCTCACTATTCACCAATTCACCTTGTGCACACAGTTATATGACAACAGATACATATATAATATATTGGAACCCTGTCATAATAAAATATGTTCTACAGATACTTAGGTTGTTCATAAAAAGTGGGAAAGCAAAGAAGATAAAAAACCTGCAATCAGTATCATCAATAAACAATGTGCATCCAGAACATTACCATAGGTGCATAGGTTGATACTAGGCTATCTGCCCTAGGCCATTTATAAGCCTAGCTAGAGTGTGTTTGGCTTTCGCAGCCCTGTTGGATTAGTAGACTGTGCCTGTGAATAGTAGGTCACACAAGATAGGCCTTTTACGTTTAGTTTATTGTGCCTCTGTCTAGCAGGGACCCAGAAGAGATCCCAGGGGTAAACATATGATCACCCATCCACTCGTCAATATGTCTCCTGTAGGGGGGTCAGTGGGGGGCTCTGCCTATGCGGGACTGGGATGCCATTCCAGAGTGAGGGGAGCCTCTGGGATATGAATGTGTCCCTCCAGCATATCCTATTAATATCTGTGCTGAGGTGTAAGTCCCTGGAGCGTGTAGCTCTAAGGGATCCGGATCTCCTGAGGTGGAACATGTCCATTAATTCTGGGTTGGATATGGCTTTAAACAACAGGCACAGATCGCATCCGAGTAGGCGGTAAGGGACTGAGTAGAGCTGGAGTTACTTTAGCCGAACTGCACAGGGCATCTGTGTGAGTCCCTAGATCCACTTGGTGAGGTACTTTTGTGGCCATTACAGTTGCTGCAGGTGTCAGGTAAGGTACATCCCAAATGGGGCATTGTATCCAATCATGGCCTGATAAGTATAGGGGCATAATGACTTTACTTGATCTAGATGTGAAACCTTTTGGGATAAGGTGAGCTATATAGAAGGTCTGTCTAACCACTTTGGCAATGTGATTGTCAAAGGCAAGATTACTAACTACTCATGTCCCCAAATCCCTAACAACTGCTACCATACTTAATGTATTAACACCTATGTGGTAATGTGTGGGCACTTTGTTATTCCCAAAGGGGATGACTATGCATTTAATGGCATTTAGCTGTAAGCCATGGCTCTGGCACCAGTTATCCATCTCTGTGAGCCCCTTTTGGAGGATGCTTGTGCCAGCTGGAGAGTCAAATATGGCACCCAGTTTGCAGTCATCTGCGAACATGGTCAGCCATATTCCTCCTGTGTTAGCCTCTACATCAAAGGAATATATACTGAACAAGAAAGGTCCCAGGACTGAGCCTTGTGGGACGCCATGTGTAACTGGTGTAGAGTCAGACATGGCACCTGCAATACTTACCATGTGGATGCTATCCCTGATCCAGTTAGCTGGTGAGCTTATGTATGATGCCCGAGTGGGGTATTGTTTTGAAGGTTTTTGCGAGGTCCAGGTAGGCTGTGTGGACTACCTTCCCTACGTCTATGGACCTGGTAACTGTTTAAAGAAGTCAACCATATTCAAGAGGCAAGATCTTCCCACAACAAAGCCGAATTGTGTAGGATCCTGTGTCTGTAGGTTCCCGATGTCTGTGTGTATGAGTTCCATGATGATATGCTCCATAGCTTTGCAGACCAGGCTAGATAGGCTTATAGGGCGATAATGTCCAGGGTCTGTTGTGGCACCACCTTTGTGGAGTGGGACCACTGTTGCTGTATGCCATTCCTTGGGTACATATCCTGTAGTAAGTCTGATATTGAACAGTGACTTCATGTGAGGGTTACGTTCGTCATGAAGCTTGTGTAAGATGCAGGCCGGGACACTGTCCGGTCCCATTGATGCTGTGTTGTCTGCTTTGGAGAGGGCAGCACTCACCTGATCATCTGTGATGTCAGGGAGGCTACACTCTGTTGGGATGGACATTTGCGCATTATGGGGGATGGGGGTGACATTTACACTGAACCTGTTTGCCAGGATGTTGGCAATGTCTGTGGGTTCAGTGTATGTATTGTCATTTTGCAGTAACTCACAGCATATCTGAGAGCTGGCACCCAGGTTCATGACATAAGTAAAGAAGGCCTTGTGATTGTCCTTAGTGTCTGGTGCAATTTACCTTTTGAAGTGGGTCTTAGATGAATTCATGAGTGAACGTAGCTTCTTGCTAGTACTGATCAGAGATGCCTTCCCTTTTTGGGATTGTGCTCTATTATGTAGTAGCCCCCTCCTTTTGTTGTATAGCTTATTTATGGCCGGGGTCCACCAGACAGGACCCCTGTCTTTGGAGGAGTGAGTCTTGTTTTTATTTGGGATAGCACGATCCATGCATTCCAGTAGGTGTCAATAGAATGTGTATGTAAAGGATTCAGTGGTCTGAGCCATATTTACCTCTGTCCCAGGGTCTTTGAAGGATACCACTTCAGTTTTGAGAAGTGTGACATTTGCTTTTGGTAAGTTCTTCCCTGAGAGAACCTAGGATGGGGGTGGGGATGGGATATGGATGTCCAGTGAGATAAATGTATGGTCTGACCTTACCAATGAGGGGCATACCTCTGGTGTGGAACATGGAATCCCCATGTTGGTGATGATCAGGTCCAATATGTTTTCCCCTCTTGTGGGTGTGGTGACCAGTTGTGACATAGTATTTCAGTTTAGAAATTCTAGCAACCATTGGGCGAGGGTGTTGGGGCTTGAGTAGTATTCCCAGTCAATGTTTCTGTAGTTGAAGTCACCCCATATAATGGTATTTGTAGAGACCGCCATATTCTCCAGTGTTCCCAGGAAAGCTGAGTGGGGTTCCTGAGTTTGGGAGTGTGGTCTGTAGCAGGCTACAAACTGAAAGGCAGTTTTTCCCACTGTTAGTTGCACATGTATGGTCTCCGATGCTTCCTGCAGTGCTACTAACCTGGATGTGTGTGTATCAGTGATGTATACGGATGCTCCTGCTAAATTTGTTGGTTGGTCCGAGTCTTGTGGCCGAAAAGCATGGCATGAAGTATAACCTGGTAGTGCTGGTGTGCTTTTGGGAGCCTAAACCAGGTGTCTGTTACTGCACAGATATCGACATTGTCCATACTGAGGAGAGTCTTGCGTGCATACATTCTGAGGTCTAGACATCTGGTGTTGAGCAGCATTACCCGTAGTTTCTTTTACCTTGTATTGTCTATGGAGGTGGGTTTGTCTTTTGAGCCTTGCCCAAAAAAGGCACTGTGGCGGTGGCAACAGCCTTAGCCAGTATTCGAAAGCCCAGGGGTGACAGGTGCAAGCTGTCCATAGCGAAGCTACGTGCCATGTCGAGCATGTCATCCCAGGCTGACAGACACTGGATCCCCTTTGAATGACACCAATATGTTAGCCAACTGTTACAATTGATCAGCTTGTCTGTATACTGTGCCATCATTCTTGGTGAGAGTAAGATGCTACACAAGGTCAGGGTCATACTGGCCTGGGTTACATGATCAGAGAGCTCCTCTATGTCTCTTGTCATGTAGTCCAGGGAGGAACGTCTGAGGTCATTCACACCAACATGGACAATGATGGAGCCATATTTGTACTTGCTTTGGAGTGACCTGAGTGCATGTGTAATGTGGCAGAACCTGCCACCCGACAGACAGCTCAAAGTGTCCTTCTCCTTGTTCAGCCTGGTGAGTGTGACGTCAGTGTGTCTGACAATAGAGTCACCTATTACAAGTGTATTAGGTGTGTTGTTTAGCCCTAAGGGCAGTGACTGTGTGGCACACTGACTTTGTGAACCATGTGATATGTGGGTACTGTTGTGGGGTAGCAGTTGTTTGGGTGTCTGCTTAGGAGATCTCTGCTGCTTAGGCAGATATTATTTAGAGCCTCTGAGTATGTATTTGTGTGGTAATGTATTTTGTTTGCTGTCACTATAGGTCTATGTGAGACTGGATTTGTGGTGTGTGTGGTTACCTTCACCACCTGATAGACTGTGCCTGTCATGGGTCGAGAGAGCTCAGCCTCCTGTTTGTCTATATATTTGCATCTCTCACATATATCTGAGTTTGTTGGGAGGAGGTGAGGGTTGTCTGTGTACATAAGGTAGTTGTAACATTGCCTCAAAAGTCCCATATTCACCAGCTGGACTGGAGAGTATACACAAAACCAACCTTTGGACATGCCAGGATATTATGATGACATACTCTCTGTTGACTGATCAAAAGGGATCAGTAGGGTATTAAGTGTGTAAAAGAGTATAACAGGGGTTTAGTTCTCAGGTTTGTTGGTGTTTTGGAAAGATTATCTGCGAAGGAGTCCAGACAGAACCATGACACTTCCTTCAGCTATGTCATACATAGCAATGTACACTCATATATGTCTTGAGTCAGGGCCAACTGTACCTGACTGACAATGCTGACATCCTGTCAGACAGGCCCATACATACATACTCACCTCCCACTGATAAAAGTCCCTATCATCATACCAGGAGATATCACATGTAGAATGGGTAAACAGCTCCTTTCAAAGCCGGAAACATGGCATTAATTGGATTACATTGTTTCCCTATATGTGTCATAAGTGAACTACAGAACAAACAGACCCGGCACCTGAACAGTGTGTTGAGCCTCACCCTCTCTACAGGATCTGAAACTGTTGAATGTGTTACAGCAACATATGGCACACCCCACAAGTATTGGTGCACAGCAGACCATGGGATCTATAGTCCTATAAGCCTATGACATCTGATCTGCAAGGTCATTGAGTCCATCATGACTGAAGTCATAAACAGAGCTATTGGAAGCCGACAAACACACAGCCCTACCAACTGTGGTATGATCATGGGCAGATCATGGCTCCCAAACCTGCTAGACTGTTTGCAAGGCAGCCACCCAGGACACACATCACTGAAGGGATCTACACACATCCCACATAGACTCTGAATAGCCCTTTATCCACATCCCAGACACATGTTGTATCCACAAAATCAACAACCTGTGCATAAATATGTATTGTCATATGAAGGAATGGCAATTTGTCCGCAGAGAGATCACACAAGCTAAGAATTGTGGAGTCCTGTTCAATCTGTTAACACCTGCTGACCCACATGGTTCATTCCTGGGATTGCATAAAACAAAGTGCACACACATTACCATGTCCAGTCTGATGATGTCAGTATCTTACAAATATAGCAGGAGAAAAGAGAACCCACAATAAAGTATATAGTGCATCATGTTAATGCATATTTCTCTAGTGTCATAGCATAGTTAGGTAGGGGTTGGAATCCTGCTGAGTGCGTGTGTGTGTGGGGGTGTATGTATCTGTGTGACTTCCTTTGAGAGGAATCCCCTTTAGACTAGGGAAAAACCTTAAAAGAGGTTTATTCCTCTTTGGCAAGTCTGATGATGTCAGCATCCTACAAATATAGCAGTGGAAATGAGGACCCCAGTAAAGTATATAGCGTGTCATGTTAATGCGTATGTCTCTAGTGTCATAATGTAGTCAGGTAGGGGTTTGAATCCTGCAGTTGCTGAGTGTGTGTGGGGATGTCTGTGTTACTTCCTTTAAGAGGAATGCCCTTTTCGGAGACTAGGGAAACACCTTAAAAGAGGTATATTCCCCTTTGGCAAGTCTGATGATGTCAGCATCCTACAAATATAGCAGTGGAAATGAGAACCCCAGTAAAGCATATAGCGTGTCGTGTTAATGTGTATGTCTCTAGCATTGTAACATAGTTAGATAGGGGTTTGAATCCTGAAGTGACGGTGTGCGTGTGTGTGTGGGGATGTATGTGTCTGTGTGACTTCCTTTGAGAGGAATGCCCTTTTTGGAGACTAGGGAAACACCTTAAAAGAGGTATATTCCCCTTTGGCAAGTCTGATGATGTCAGCATCCTACAAATATAGCAGTGGAAAAGAAAACCCCAGTAAAGCACATAGCACATCGTGTTAATGCATATGTCTCTAGTGTCATAACATAATTAGATAGGGATTTGAATCCTGCAATTACTGAGTGTGTGACACTGTTGGTCAATACAGTGTGGTTTTGCTTTTACTATGGTATGACATATCGGGATTAAAATGGTATGTGCATTGCACACATCAGGTATCTGTGTGGCAAATAAATATATGTACATGTGACCTCAATTAGTACATAGGTGTGAAGCCTGCATACTACATGAATACATTTGTTACCTTTGACAGATTGTGCCGCTGCTTCTCAGAACATAGGTCACATATGTATGCATGTGACAAGGCCGGCCACTGTAGTGATCTGTGGCCATGGTCATTTGTGTCACACACACCCATGACAGTTTACATAGACAAGTGTGAGTAAGGGTACATGCCTGGGGTATATGTCAGACATGTTCATACACAACAAATTCTGGCAATAATGGACAGTCATTATAGGTGTACAACAGCCTTGTGGATATGCATACAGGCCCCTAATTTCTTATGAGATACACCGAGGGACTTCACAATACCTTTGGATATGTGGATACCAAAGGACAGATGACATAACACTTGGCTGTATGTACACATTGGTATCCGACATACATGTTGGGGGCTACCACCTATGTGGTACTGTCGGGATACTATGTATAGTAAATGTGGATGACTATGCTAAAGTTGGCTTAGAGCTATACAGCATGTGTTGGACAACAGGTATCTGTCTGTATGATACCCTTGTGTAGGATATGTGTCCCATCCAGAGAATGCATTGTAGGCCAATGCATGCATTTCCAGATGTGGATGGACAATATCCCTAGTGTGTTTGCATGTAACTAAGAGGACTATATGCCAAACAGGTGTGGTCCCAGGAACGGGTAATACCACTGGTTACTATTATAGTATAGTACCGGAAGGATCTAACTGTTACTCAGTTCCCTACATCTGTGTGTCACTTGTCAGGACATCATCTAATGATTGGTTATAGTCAGGCTGTTGAGGTTGTGTATACTACCAGAATGTAAAACATTGACAGATAGTAACAGTATCACCCACAGCATAGTGCCAAACCATGTCATACACACATGTGTACCCATGTTAGAACATATCTATAGTAGAATGCATACTGGCCACCGAGAGATACTATGAGATGTTAACACTGTGTAATACAGGGTATGTCACACGTCCCATGTGTCCACTATGCATGTGCATGCAGACAGTGCACCCCCGCCATGTTCACAGATGTACACCTGCTAATCTGTACTGCACACATCACACACGTACTGTCCACTCACTAACACATGCTGGCAACACTATACACTTCAGCCAAGTGGCACATGGGCGGACAATACATACTCAGACTTAACACTGGTGTAAACAATACTACACTGACAATCATAGCTTTGATGCATCATGCCTGCTCAGATATACCTACAAGGATATCATTACACTTTCCTGTTGACAACATGCTAACATTGCTACACTGCTATAATGTCACCCTATGCATCAGCACCATGTTAGCCTGTTCCTGCGTCAATGTTACAGATGACAGGATGTGGCACAGGTTTCATCATATGCACAGGGTGTGTTGTTGGTTTGTCAGAGCCAAACATTGACCCATCCAATCGACATGTATGTGTGTGTGTGTGTGTGTGTGTGTGTGTGTGTGTGTGTGTGTGTGTGTGTGTGTGTGTGTGGGACAACAGTACAGCATGGGCCAATGTTGATGTAATGTGTATGTGTATGTGTGAGCCCTAGGTGTTTGGTTTATGTCTGTGTGTCTGCATGCACACAGCTCCACCATGTGGCTGCCATATATGGGAAGATTGTGAGACAGCCACAGACTGTACCTGCCAGGCTGTACAGATCATTGTATCTGGGCATGGACACGGTACCTGTGCCTGGCAGGGGTTCTACAGACAGTATTGGATACCAAGCCTGACTGGGTACTATCATCAGAGGCAGAGGTATGTCGACTGGACCCATGTCCCTGCTGGGACTGGCCAGAGCCACGTGCACGTGGTCTACTAAGACAGTCAATTGACAAGCCAGCCCCAGGTACTGCCACTAAGGGAGCGACTGTGATCTGTGGGTCATCCTTGATGACTGCCAGCTGTTAATGTTGCTGGCATACGTCCGCATCAACGTCTCAACCATCCCGCATGGTCCTGGCTCATGGAAAACACATTGTGGAGGGCATCTAATGTCTCCCCCCAATGTCTATCAATGACCTCGGTGTAATTACAGATGGCACCAGCATGGTCACGGATACTGTCATTGATAGCAGTGTTATGGGCCCTCTGCACCCTTAGTCCCTGTCTGGTGTTCCGTTCCATACGTGCCTGTGCCTGCATTACAGCCCGGAACATACCTGAGGTTGTAAGACCTGTGGGGGCACGTCTGCCAGGGGCATTATGACCAGCGGTGCTCCCACGAGAACCCCTGGACATCCGCCTATGTGGTACCATTCCAGGAATCTGGGTATGGCTGCTGTGAGGGGATGCATGTGTCATGGATACCACACTATCCTGGTCAATGCCAACTGTATGATGTCCCTTGGCTAAGGCCATTGGTGATGAGGGATGTATTGGCAGTATGAGTGTGCACATAGATGGGGTGGAAAGCTGTGTACTGTCGATTGGCAGACCAACGACAGACCCTGTCAAACCTGCCTGTGCCACAATACATGTATCATCATCTCCACTATTTGTGGCAGTGACTTCAGGTTCCCTGCTGCATTCAGTCAACCCAACCTCAGCACCTGTGAGAGGAAGACAGGAAACACACTTTGCAATCTGTACATGATGTTATCACACATGCACACATGAACACATGAACACATGCACACATTCACACATGCACACATTCACACATGCACACAAATACACTCCTCACTACAGCAGATACACACACACACACACACCAGCAATCCAAAACATACTCAATAGTGGTTGAAGGTGGGTGACAGTATCACAAGGAAAACAGTCACCTCACACGTGTCAGCATGCAGAATATGTGTTGCTCAAGACCATGCAGTGTGAGTGTAGACAGCCCTAGTTAATGACAGTATAAATGGCTTTGATGCATGTGTGTAGTTGTTCAGTGATTGGCTACACCCTGGAACACAATGTGTACAAGGACACAACATTGCTGTACAAGAAGTATTATAAGCTCTGCAATGTCTTGTGCGCCATCACTCACAGGTATACATACCATGGCTGCATGTGTTATCTGTGTGTCACATAGATTTCCATGTCTGATTACAGTGTCTGTGTCTGTAGCAGATAATTGTGGGCACAGGTGTATCACATGCATGCTATGTACACACACGGGATGAGTGGTGCATGTATATGTGATGGAATACCAATGCTCGACATGGCCATTGTACAGTGGTTATGGTGAGTGTGGGACATATTGCAGATATGTCAGTGCCAGCCATGACATGGCATGCTACACGACTGCAACATTAAACATCACACATACCCAATGTGTGTCATGTGACCTATACACCCAATAGCATTCCAGGAAATATATGTGTCACTTTGTACAGATGGCGACTGCTATGCATATTGTGTATAGTTGCATATGTTTGCAGACACACAACATGCTATGCATATTGTGTATAGGTGCATATGTTTGCACACACACAACATTGAGGTGCAAAGCAATGACTGCTATGTGTAGTACTGTGGCCACTGTAACTGGATGGGGTGTAGTACCATGAGCCATCATCATCATGCATCATGTGGTCACTCAAGGCTACTAATGTGTGACAGACCACCGCCTAGCATGCTGTACCTGAACTGCAGTGCCGTGGCTACATTCACAATTACACAGCCACTTTGTACATGGGTGTGTGAGGTGCCCAATAGGGAGCATTGCCTAACATGACTGTGTTATGTGTTGACAAGTGTTGCACAGCCCCATAATAGGCCTCTACCCCTCAGATATATCATGTGTGCTGTGTGGATGACATGTGAGATACTGAAGTGTGACCTTACAGCGGGTGTGTGGTTACGCCATGTGTAGCATGTTGAGGTGTACTGCGTATGACAAACGTGTTATGTTGTGTACATGTGTATCAACTATGCCTATCCAATGTGCAGTACGGTGTTGCCACAAGTGTGTCTGATGCTCTGTGTATTGCATGTGATTGAGGCAGCTACTGACATTACTGAGATGTGCAATGTCTCACAGCAAACATGCACAGCATGCATTATGCGTAGGTGTGTTATGTGTACATGGCCTCACCTCACCTATGACATGCACATTTCATTACCAATATTAAAGCCATAACACACTCACCAGCATGGATCATCTGCCCTGCTGTCACACAGGAGGACCTACAAGAATATGGGACAGTTTGTTGGTGGCCACAACTGTGGCATTGCTACTGTGGGTTTGCTAAACTACAGTAGAACAACAGTCGACAGTCACATGTATACAGATAATATTCCAAATATCAGTATTGCACAACACTAGGCAGCACAACTGCTAAACACACAGTACACATCTCACATATGCATAATCTAACAATACAGGTGACAGTAGTCTACAGATAGGGCATGTTACCTGCATGCTCCATGTCAACATGCTGGGTGGCTCCAGCCTCCATGATGACACATGTCTATTGCTGTTGCTGTTGTTGGCCAGGAGCCACCACGCTTAGCAGCAGCTCCTCCACTCTGGTGAGGGGGGGATGAATGGCCACCCCACCACCTGTGGCAAGCTGTTGTCTATGGATATCAGACGCACACCGCTGGACATGTCTAATTAAATCACTGCAGTGATAGCGTACCTGCTCATATGTCCGGTTATGCATGCCTATGTCATTTACCCAATGAACAAGATCTTGCCACAGTGCATTCTGCTCATGCTGGTGCTGGCTGCTTCTGGAAAACAGCAGGGAGTAGTGCTGCACCAGGCTGTGGTGGATTTCCTGTTCCTCCACTGCTGTGTAACAGGGATTACATTGGTGGGCCATCGCCATGAAAGAGAAATGAACAATATGTGTGAGCGAGTCATGTGGCACACTTTACACCCTTAACTACAGATATCACTTAACTGCCATATATAGCATCTGTTTGTCTGTCAGAGGATACACACATTCAATACCACATATTGGTGCTCAGGCCACAACTGACTGACAGTGCGTGGCACACTCTATATATCAAACCACTATACAGTAGTACCCGTTACACTGTTTGTGACACAATGCACAACCTCGCCACAGGGGTATATATCAAGCTAATCCATGAAGAAAGATGTCATCCATTGCAATGAATGTAAAGTACAGTTACAGTATTACCAGTAAACCACCCTAGTCGTTGATGCCATGCCCCTGCCTAACATATGTGCACAGTTGTTAATATAGGTGGCATACTGCTGTAACAGAGTATACATGTTGCTAAATATACACGTATACCCTGTAACACACATATGATTGCAGGCATGGTACAGGCATAATTACACATACATCAGACATACATACAACACACAAATGTATGCCAACCTAGATGAGTTTTACCTGTGTACCATACAGTACTGTGTGCCACTACTTACAAAACCTTATGCCTGAGGTATGTAATCTGTGCAGACTACAGGAAACACACAATACAGTGTTTCCAAGCAATGTGAACATACACCATATTGTTCTGTTTAGGCCTACAGCTTCAGGTAGTACTACAGTTCATATGGGAGTTGGATTCACCAGCAGTACCACTCGCTAAGCATACATGTATTGCTTTAGCCTACCTACAATGGGACACCACAGTCATCAACAAGGAACTACGTCACAACGTATGCCATACTACTATGTCTGCCTAGCAATAACATACACATCTTTTGCTGGCCTCATAGCTAGGACACAAGCTACCATGACATAAACAAATTCACACTAAGCTATCACACCTTTACAGACCTTGCACACATTCACTGTCACACTCATTCAACCTCACATAGCAGGTATTGCACTGAGTACATGTGTGTGTGCATCGTGTCATAGGTAGGAAATATATTATTGGCCCTAGGGCCTAGAGCAGCCTAGCCATATGTTACCCTGGCCTTTGACACACATGTAATTTGATTTCACTTACCTCTGTCAACCAGAACCACAGAGGTGATTCCCGGGGTGTATTAACTATCTCCCAAACAATCATCAGGGGTATTTATGACAACTGCTAATGAGGAGCCTTGTTTGCTATTGATTGGTGGTTTATTCCAGAGTATGGCATATCTCTGAGATGGGAACCTATCCCTCCAGCATGTGCTGTTTAGTGAGCTGATGAGATTTAGGGCCCTAGAGCGTGTAGCCTGGAGGGATTGTGATATGTTGACATGGTGGTTGTCCAACAGCTATGGGTGTGACATACCTCTGTATGTCCGGCAGAGGTCACCTCTGTGTGGGCGGTATGCAACACAGTCTAGCTATGGTTTTGTGAGTCAGTCTGCATAGGGCATCTGTTTGAGGCCAGTATTACTCTTTGTGAGGTATGTCTGTGGCCTTTCCACTTGCTGTAGTTGTCATGTGAGGTACATACCACACAGGGCATTGTGATGAGTAGAGGGGAACACTGACCTATATTTCCCTAGATGACACACCTTTTGTGATGACACGTACCACATAGACAGATTACAAGACTAGTGTGGCACTGTGAGTATCAAAGGGGAGGCTACTGTCCACCTATGTCCCATGTTCCCTCATCACACCTTCAGTGTTAGGTAGATTTCCACCTATGTGGTAGTTAATGGGTGCAGTGTTTTGGAAAGGAGGGATGGCACTGCAGTATTGACACTGGTCTTCAGTCCATGCCTTGGTCACCACGCACCTGTTGCAGTACGTATGACCCCGTGTCTCTCTCTCTCTCTCTCTCTATATATATATATATATATATATATATATATATATATATATATATATATATATATATATATATATATATATATGTATGTATATACACATACATCTAAACATCCATTGCTGTACATATAGATGTACATATAGGCACATATACAGTCCACCTTTCATGATGGGGATATCAATTGTGCTACAGTTGTAAGATATACAGTTATGTAATAATATTGCACAGTGTTATGCAGAATGCATTTTGGTGTCCTCAGCCCATGTAGCTTTAGCAGGCCTCACTGGCTGTAACACAGCAGATCTGACAAATCAGTCCCACAGCGTTTAACCACCACATGACATATACCAGCACTGCATGCTGTTTTCTATGCCACACACTACAACCTACATAGATATATGCACATAACAACCTTCAACAACATATATATGTCCACCCTTCACTAACAGTTGCAGTATCTCCCTTGCCCTATGCACATGTGCAGATACATATAGATACGTACTGCTGCCACATATGGATGATTCACAGTATGTAGAGTACTATTCAAGAACATCTACTACATGCCAGCAAATACATATGTGTTACATACCTTACCTTTGTATTTCTCTGCTCCGTCTGTCATTACTGTTTTTTTTTTGGGGGGGGGGGTTCTCTGTCTGTTTCTGTTTCTGTTTCTGTCTCTTTTGTCTGTGTCTCTGTCTCTGTCTCTCTCTCACTCTCATTCTCTCTCTCTCTGTTCCTGCAATATTATTGCATGTGTGGACAGCAGGTACAGCCTGCTTTTCTAGGTATCTGCACATGTGCATGTGACAGCCTCTGCACCAATTGGTGCTCACCATTTAGTAATTGCATGCAGCCTGCTGTGTGGTAATTGCAGTACTCACTGTGATTGCAGCCCATTGCTATAAAATGCTAGGTTAGGTAGGCGTAGCCCTTTCAGCTTTCCAAGGTGGGGCCCATGCTTGTTTGCTTTGGACACCGTTGTGTCAGTCAGAAGGTTGGTAAATGTCTCATATCTGAAGCTAGGGTTGCAGCCAGTGATATGCATGTTGTACTCAAACCTGAATGTTGCTGCTTCCAGTACACACTTCTCAGTGTAGACTTTTACTCAACCCTCCAAATGCTAACACAGGATACATGGGAGTATGTACTTTCTTTTTGAATTAGACAATTAACTGCCATACAAAAGTAGTTATTGCAATGTATTCCTCTAGCACATGCACTGTTTGTGAACTACTATACTGTAATTATTAAGTTACTCACTTCTGAACAGTTTGTGGTTTGTTTGTGTTGACATTAGCACAGGCTGCTCAAGACAACTGGACATATTTCAGTACTGAGTATGCCTACCTACACCCTTGGTTTTGCCTGAATACACAAGTATATAGTACTTTTGGGTAGGGGTGCAGAACTGCAGAGAGCATTATTTGTTATCATGTGATGTTTATCTTGCTGAATATACAGGGTTGCTGTGTACCTGTTAGTCTATCAAGGCAAGTAGTCTGTCTGCGTAGCTCCCACCTGTGGACATATCCAGATGGTAGCCAGAGGTTAGTCTATTATTCTTTGTCTGTGCACCACACCAGTCTTTTCAGCACTGGAACAATGGCATTGTCTCAGTTGGTTGCTAGCAGTACATGGCTACATCCTATGATATTTCTGTGTTGTACTCCTACATAAGGGCATGCTTGTGGAAATCCTTCCAAAGCTATTTGCAGAGTGTGTAATGGCAGAAATGCTGATATGCCTGTGTGTTTCTGCCTCTGCCAGGCCTCAGATACTCTCAGGTATATATTTGAACAGCCTCAGGGAAAGGTTCATATAAGTAAGATACACCTGTAATATATTACAGACATATTTCAGTTGAGACTTCGAGGGAATTGGAGCATATGTATTACTACACCTTTTCTGATGTGCAAGCAGTGTCTACTCTCACTTATTGACATTATTCATTAAGTGTGATTCCCCACTTTTCTGCCTAATGTTAGTACTTTTCAGAGTGATTCAGAGGGGCACAGCTTACATTTGTTTACGAATCAGGGACATCTCTGTAATGCAGTCACAGTTGGGAAGTCTGGCCTCTGCCCTATTCAACTATGCCAGTGTTTATCCTGGTCTGATACTGTGTGGGGTTTGTAAGGTGCTACTGTAACATTATTCCCTGCTAGAATGGCTGGTACTCTTTTCACAGTCATGTCATGCAATTCCACAACAACTGCTGGTAAAGACCCATAGTACAAGATTTGTGTTATGGCATTCCTATTTTCCCTTTACATTCCTTCATTGTAATGCATGATATATTTATTTCAGCACCAAGTTAGTTTATATCTGCTGTGGCGTAGTGGTACTTCATGCAGTCTAGTGTGTCCAAGGTCTGGGGTTCAAGACTGACAGAGGTGTTTTATTTTGCTGTAGAGCAGAACAAGGGCCCTGACATAGAGTGACTAAGGAACTTTTAAGCAGTTGTAAGTGGGTTTGCGTGGGTTTGCACAATGCTTAGCGATGCTTAGCTAAGCGCACACATGTGCACACTCGCTTAAACCCGCTTACTACTGCTTAAAAGTGCTTACTCCCGCTAACCCTCGCACTAATTTCGTTGAAAGAAAAGAAAATGGGGAGATAGGAAAGTGGTGAAAAAGGGGGGCACAAAGAGGAAAAGACAGTAGGAAAACAAGCTCGGGATGTGCAGGATGGGTGTAGGGAAGGTCCATAGCTGCCCATTTCTTTACCAGCAACAGCTGTGCATATGCAATAAATTTGGAGTGAAATTTGAAGCCTTCCACCCCTGGGAGAGGGGTGAGGACAACAAAGTATGTTGTACTGCCAATTATAATTATCAGTTTACATGTCCAGCTGACATGTGTGCGAAATGGGCAGCTATGTATGGGGTGTAATTTTATTGTGGGTACAGATTGCCCTTTTTTTTTTTTTTTTCAGGTGAGAGTGGAAAGTGAGTTAGAGGCAGTAGGAATATTTGGGGAGGTAGGTTGGGGAGGTAAACAGACAAGATAAACAAGACTCATACAGGGGCAGTGTATGACACATGGGGTGGGTGAACACAATTGATGGGGACGGATGTTTGGAAATCGCAAGCCCATGAGCCCACAGATGGTTACAGTGGAACTGAGATCCCCACCCATGGGCAGTCACCACTGCACTTTCACAGCCCCGAGGGTGGCTGTGCTGGGGGCTGCGTAGGACAGGCAGGCTCACCTGTGAGATGCACCACTCTTGCCTCGAGCTGGCGTAGGGGATCAGCGACTGAATGCTGGATCTCCCTACGCACCACAACCCTGACCCTTCGAAGGGTGACAGGTGGCCCTTCTACACCCACGCTTGCACGGGGGGGGCAAGCCCCATCCCCTGCAGTACTTCCACTCGAAGGTGGCACAGGACCAACAGAGGAGGGGAGCCCAGGCTTGGCACCGGACCTGCTGGTGCCAGGTGCACTTGCCAGCTGAGGAGGGACAGGTAGGTCCGCTGGGACCGGCCTTCCCATACGTTCTGTGATTAGGTGTGTTTAATTACAACATAAACAACAGCATTCCAAATTAGTTGTAACAGCATGCAGTAATATTCCCATTGACCCAACACACCAAGGTTCCAACAGTTGAACAGCAAGCATAACACATGCATATATTGAACAACAGTGGACATTCCAACAGCATGCAGGGATGATTGGTAGCAACAGGCCACCATGACTGTGGTGTTTGAACAGGGTACATGCATCAAAGTGAATGCAAATATTTATAGAACAATAGGACATATGTCCCAACAAATGTTTTGAGATTACACATACCCATTGAGGTGTGGAATTGCATGGTTTATGCACATACAGTAGGGTGTAGAAAGAAACCTCAATTAAAATCTTATAAGTACTTTTAATCTACACTACATTCCTATCGACTGCAGGTGTATATCCCCTACATGTATTATTACACTTGCCAACATGCATTAGGTTGTGTAATGGGTTTGGCTAGTTCATTATATACCTGACCTATATCTGACATACTAACTGTCCAAGATGCAGATGTTACTGCTACATATGTATTGTTTTTATTTATATTTCTTTATCTACATATCTGGATGTGTTCACATGACATTTTCAGTTCAGTTTGTACAGAACCCTGCATTTCGTGTAGCACACCCACATTTCTGGGGAACAAATTAACGAGCTACTTATGTGCCAGATTTACTTATGCATGCCATCCAGTAACTGACTGTTGAGGACTGTATATATGCTTCACAGCTACTGGCACTTCCATCAACCACTTTAGATGGGACTGCCCAACTTTGGGTTGCCAGCACTTATTAAAACAGTACTATTTGTATAATGCAAGGGTACAACAACATTTCAAAGTAAGTGACACAGACACACTCCAAGTTTTATTCCTTTATTAATTACATTACATACTTTTCCACAGGCTCTCTCCTTTATTTGATATTACGGTGCATATGGCAGACATATTCAAGAGATATTATGCCTTTATTAGCAAGTTAGAGCACTCTTTTTCAGGCTCGCTCACTTATTTTATATGACAGTACATGCAGAGATATTATTCCAGACATATTTTACCTTTCTTAATGGGTTACTACACTCTTTTTCTGGCTCTCTGACTTATTTTATATAACAGTACATGCAGAGGAATTATTCAGGGCATTTTATGGCTGTATTACTGGGTTACAACACTTTCTTTCAGGCTCTCTCACCTATTTTATATAACAATACATGCAGAATAATTACTAACCTGCCTGGTGGCACAGCCCTAGCAGCCTATCTGCATAGGCTTGCTGATTCGCAGCATGGACACCTGCGGCTGTGAAGTAAATGAAGGGATATTGAGACATACCTATCCATTATACAGAATCAATTAGCATGTCTTACATACTGCATTCTATGGCTACCTACTCAGTATTGGGGCATCTTGCATCCCACGGGCCTCCTGTATCCATTGGTTCAGTAGGTCCTGCTTCCGTCTCTTCAGGTCTGCATGGTGGTGATGGACCTGCTCACCAGTCCGAGGAATGCCTGTGACACTGGTGAGGTCATGAGCTAACCGGTTCCAAGCCTCTGCCTTGTACTCCATCCCTTGGAACTGGCCCTGCAGGAGTCTTGACTCATGATGGTGGACAAGGAGCCAAACCATGTATTTTGACTTCTCAATGCCCCAACGTTGCGCTCTAAAGTGTGTACCCTCTCCAGCACCAGCCATTCTAACTCAGATGGGAGCTACAATCAGTTATGGTGAGTATTCCTGCCTATGGGGCTTAAATATGCTGCATTTCCCGCACTTTTTTGTGATTGGCCGTTTTTGAAAATTCTCGGGCTGACTGCAGACCTGCTTAGTAAGGGTTAATCTACCATTTATAAGTATATGTATGTTAACAGTGGCTGTTTATCCTAACCTGTCATGGCTTAGTGGATCAGTACTTTGATTATGGTGCACAGAGTCTTGGGTTCAAACCTTGTCAATGCATTTTATTTTACTACTGTCCAGACAGGCTAGGGGGAGTGGCTGTGTTTAGGCAACTTTGCTCTACGTTGCTCCACGTTGCCCTATGGTGCACTGGTTGGCACGACGTGCACCTCCATGCAAACTGATTGCACTGGGTAAAGCGCTATTTAGCTATGGGCAACTCTATTGCGCTGGGTAAAGCCCTTCTTAACTATGGGCAACTATATTGCGCTAGCTAAAGCGCTGCTTAGCTATGGGCAACTATATTGCACTGGGTAAAGCGCTGCTTAACTACGGGCAATTATATGTCAGGATCCTTTATAAATATATATTTTGTTCACTGATACATAGGCCATGTCAATGCTTTTTAGTAAAATTTTAATCATATATGTCAGGAATTATTTCATATACTAATTTAAAACATAAATAGGAAGGGGAGTGGTGGGACTCGAACCGTGAATGCCTCCTCTTTGTGCGAATGCTCTACCATTACGCCATTGCTAATGGGCGTAGTTTGCATAAACATTCCTTCTTATGCTCTTCCATGTCGGGATTGCTAACTGCAGCTAAGCAATGAGCACACCCGCTCACACACGTGCAAATACGGGCAGCTATATCGGGAATTAGAAAAAAAAAAATTTATGTTTTACTTTTTATAACTGTGCTGGGGGTTTACAATGTCAGGGAGTGTGGTGTTGGGTACATGGACATTTGAGCGGACTCGCTCTTGTGTGTTGACATTTTGCATTTCAGACACTTGCAGGAGCGTGGACCTTTAGACTGCTCGGCAGTCGAACACACCCCCTGCTTTCCTGCACGGTCCGTGTTAGACTTGGAGTTGAGTCAGCATGCCCTCATGAATATTCATGGCACGCTGATGTCATACCGTTCAACTGCAGTGTGCAAGTAAGACTTATTTAGCCTTACATGGAGGGTTCGTGAATCTGGGGTTCAGTTTTTCGAAAGGGCACATCACCAGAATTTTACTCCTGGAAAGGAAACACTTGGCCACCACCAGGTAAAAACAAACATATTGGAGCATATCAAACCCATCCAAGTGAGGGGCTTTGCCCCCCACACCCCTCATGTGAGGGGCTGCACCACCCATACCTTCCCTTACTAAAAATACCAACTCTGAGATCGCACTAAAGTGAGGAAAGGGCAAATTTCCCCTGGTGGCCAAGTGTCTCCTTTCCTGGAGTAAAACTCCTGTGATGTGCATATTCAAAAAATTGAGACTTTGGCAAAGTCGTCTTGTCTTTCTGCAGTTCAGTGAAGTGGATGATATCATGTAGACTCATGTGTATATATATATATATATATATATATATATATATATCTGCATTCATCATAGTACACCAATTAAACAAATACATTCCCTGAGAGAAAGGAAGCCTTTTGGAACTTTCCCATGTGGCCCCTGTAATTTCTGCCATTTTATTAGTGAAAATAAAGTGTTTCAACATCTAAACATGGGATTCAGTTTTACACCTAGATTTTATGCTTCCTGTAATGACTCGAATCTTATCTATCTGGCAAATTGCAAGCAATACCAAGCCTTCTATGTAGACATGACGTCTCGAAGGCTTAGAGATAGGATTTACAATCATACTTACGATATGAAAAAGAATAATCAGCTGAACGCATTAGCGAAACATGCTACTGTATATAAGGGACACCCGTTTGTGTTCAGAGTGCTACAATTAGTTAAAGTTACTGAGAGAGGAGGAAATCCTATAAATAGACTGGAAACTATAGAGCTTCAATGGATTTTTAGAATGCAAGCACACCAGTTTCCAGGCCTTAATCAATATATAAGCATTAAACCAATACTTGATTCACGTCCTCTGAAATAAAGTTATATTTATTATTCTTATAGCTTATTTGATTTTTATTTTTATTTTATACATTTTTACATGTTATGTTTCCTCAATGAAATTGATATTGTGTATGTAAAAAGTTACTATTTATATTTTTACCTTTATTTCATGAACTCAACGTAAATTTATCAATTTATTTATTAATAAATATGAACTTGTTGTTATAGCGATTAGTCAAGCATTAGGCTACAAGATTTTGCACATATATATATTTTTGAGTAATATAAATATATATATTTTTAGCATTATATATTAGATGTTTCAGTAAGGATGTGTTGTTTGTAAAATGATGCTTTTAATTAGAAATGTGAGCTACTCCCTGGATGATTTAATTGATTTAACTGATTTCATTAATTGTTTGATGAATTGATTGAATAATTAATTTATGAATGATTTTGTGAATACTATTTAAGATGAGAGTTTTTTAGTATGTTTAGAGATCTGAAGAAGCGTACTCAGTGTGTACGTGAAAGCGCTTATCAACTTTATTGGATTAAAAGTTCATTGATTTGTCGTGGTGGTCCAGCTTTGTATTTTTTTAGTATTTCGTTTTGTGTCTTCTAAGTTTGGACCTTTGGACAGCAGCGTTACTTTTTATCTTAGTTATTTATTTTATTTTATTTATTTTCAGTTTGATTACCGGGGAAGTCCACTGGGCCAGAACATGTCCATTTTCAGTGGAGGCCCGGAGAGAAAAGCTCCATAAGCAAAACAATAATGGTTACATAATGTTAAAGGTAAAATACATGTATAAATTTCATACAGTAAGGAAATGCAAACGCATAAAATGTACATCATAAAACACAGTTAACAGATAATAGAGAACACAATTTACAGGTATTTCCTTTCAGCACAGCATGATCAACTGTCTCTAAAATAAAGATCTGAGGTTTCTTGTGTTTTTACATTAGAAGGAGGGGCAGTTTGCATGCAGATGTTTTAATTAAGTAAGGTAAAAACTTGCTGTGCAGACAATAGAAATACTGTGATATTTACAATATTTACATACTTGGAGTCAGGTGAGAGAATTGCTTATTCAGTGACTGTCGGCTTAAGTCTATTTTAGGAGAATAGAAATAATAGTTTGAGGGAAGAGTGGAGCAAGGAGTATGAAGAGCTCATTGGGGAATTCCCTTAAATTTAGGTAGGGTGTAAGCAGGAACATTTCCATTTGGATGACAGGAATGAGAAAAGTTGGGTCTTGAAGGTTTCTGAGTTTGGTATAGTCCTAAGTGAAGGAGGGAGGGAGTTCCATTTCTTGCCTAGAAAGAAAGAGAGTAGAAGCTGGCCAGCAGGACATTTGGGTTTGTGTATAGAAATTAAATTTTGGTGTTCAGATCTCAGAGATCTGTTTGGGATGTATGGGGGAAGGATGTTTGTTAAGGCTGGGCATCTATCTGGGTAGAATATTAATTTGTGAGTGGTAGTTAGTTGAAGATAGTCTAGGTGGTTAGAGAGTTCTAGCCAGTTCAGTGATTATAGGGTAAGGCAGTGGTGAGTAGAGGTTTTGGATTTAGTTGCAAATTTAGAGATCTTATTATAGCAAATTTCAAGTTTTGAGGTGTTGGAAGAAGACAGATTAGTTAGAAGAGGGGCTCCATATAGTAAAGAAGGTAAGTAGTTGCCAAGGTATGCGGGAGTTGGAGAGAAAGAGGTTATTCCTATAGAGCATGCCTAACGTTTGGTGGGTTTTCTTTATGTTTTGTTGAATGTGGATATCAAATTTACGGTGTTCATCTATGGTAATGCCAAGAAGTTTTGCAAAAGGGACCACTTCTATAGCAGTGTTGGTTTGGCTTAGGACTTTGAAAGCATTTTTGTCATAAGAGAAAGCCCTGGAGGGAGGGAAAAGTAGTATTTTAGATTTATTTGAGTTGAGAGAGAGAGATGGTTTTGGTGCATCCAGTTCTCAGTAGTAGAAAATATTATTTGGGTTTTAGTCAGTAGTTCAGGAAGGTTTGAGGTGGCACAGACTAAAGTTGAGTCATCGGAGTATTGGATAACTGTTGTGTCAGGGTTGACAGTGTGAAGGTTATTAATGAAGATGTTGAAAAGCATGGGTCCGAGGATGGACCCCTGGGGAAAGCCAGTGGGTGTTGGTAAGAAGGTGGAGGTAGAGTTCTTCCATCTGGCAGCTTGAGATCTGTCTGATAGGTAACTGGAGAACCAGGATAGAGTATTAGGGGAGAGATTAAGGTTGGCAAGATGAAAGAGAAGGTGTTTGGGGGAAATGGTGTCAAATGCTTTAGAGAGATCTAGGAGTACTGTGGATACTAATAGTCCAGAATCTCGGGCTTGATTGACTGTTTCTAGGAAGGATAATAGGGTGGTTATGGTGCTGTGGCCAGGGTGGATGCCATGTTGGGTGGGTGTTAGGAGTTGATTCTGGGTTAAGAAGGGCATAAGTTGGTGGTGGACACATTTTTCTAGAATTTTGGATGTTGGAGAGAGTAGGGCAATGGGGTGGAAATTGGAGATATTGGTGTTTTTGCCTCCTTTGTGAAGAGGAAGAATGTAGGCTGAGCGCCAGAGTTTGGGTACATATGACTCTTTTAAGGATCTGTTTATTAGGATACTGATTGGGAGAGCAATACCATCAGCAGCACATTTGAGGAAGGAGGAGGGTATGTTGTCAGGGGCATTGGAGCATGGCTTTAGTTTGGATATGAGCCTTTTTATGATAATGGTTGAAACTGGTTTGAGCGGGAAAATAAGGGGGCAGTTATTAGGGTTGTTGGGTGTTGAGGAAAGGGAGTTGGGTGGATTATTGTTTGAGAATGTTTTGGTTAGCCTAGCTATGGTGGATTCTGTAAAGAAAGTGTTGAAGTGAGAGCTCAGCTCCATGTCAGTTAAACTAGGGTCAGGGCAGGGATTATTCCTGGACCCTGGATGGAGAAGGGAATTAACTGATTTCCAGAATTGTTTAGGGTTCTTATTATTGTTGGACTGAAGCTTATTGTAGTAGTTTTTTTTGTCCATGGTAATTAGATTTTTTTACATGGTTGTGGAGTTGGGTGTATTGGAGCAAGGTAGTAGGCATTTTATTTTTCTGGTAAAGCTTCCAGGATTTGTCCCTGTGGTACATGATTGGTTTTGTTTCTTTGGACAGGCAAGCAGCAGAATTAGCTTTGACTCATTTGTTTCCTAGAGGGGCTAGGGAGTTAAAAGTATTTAGGAAGACAGAGTTGAAATGTTCTACAGCCAATTCATTTGTTTAAAAATGTTCGAGAAAGTTGTGGGGTTGAAGTTGCTAAGATTACGAGTGGGAATGTAATGGTGTTTATATTGGGTGGAGTTAGCTGAACGATGAATGAAAGCAGGGAGATGGTCACTAAAGGTGTCCGGGATAGTGCCAGAGTGAATTATTTTGTTTGGATGGGAGACTAGGATCCAGTCTATGATGGATCCTTGGGGGTGAATTTTATTAGGACGGGTGGTTGAGTGGATTACTTGGGTGAAGTTGTAGAGGTTAATGGATAGGGAGGGAGAAGGCATGTTGATTTTATTCCAATCAATATTAACGTAGCCTAGAATGTAAGTTTCATACTTTATTTCAGTTGAGGCCCAATAAAGAATATTTTCAAGGGTAGAGATGTTGTCACCTGGGGAGATATATAGGGAAATAATGCAGATATTCTTATGTTTATTCAATCGTAGGAGACTTGCTGTTAGTTCAGTATTTTTGAATTGTGGAGTTGGGCTTTGAAGAGGGATTAAGGAAAAAAGGTTAGAGTAGATTAGAGCAGAGCCGCCGCCTTTTGTATTTAATCGGTCATTTCTGCGGATATGGAAACCAGAAGGTAAGATTTCAGAGTCCATAATATGGGGTTTTAGCCAGGTTTCGGAGATGGCTAAGATGTCAGGTTAGTTGTGGTTGATCCAAGCTTGTAGTTGGTGTACTTTGTTATTAAGGCTCTGGGCAATGATAGTGAAGAACTTAAGAGTGTTGTGAGAGAAGGCAGTGGAAGAAGTGGAAGGGGGGGGGGTTATATGTAGTGGGAGAAGTAGGGGCTGGAGAGAAGGAGTTGTTTGTAGTGAGACAAGGGCCGGTGTTGAGATGGATATCTCCAGATAAGGCTAGGACATTACAGGAAATAACTTTTAGCCTTTTGGGTTTGTATAATAGGAAGTTGTTTGGGGCTAGCAGTAGTTTATGAGTAAAAGATTTTGTTGTGGTGGAGAGGTGTTTGGGATAGAATAGGTACAGTAGGTTAGGTGGAATAAGAGAAGAGGATATAGAGTGGAAGTGAGTGCATAAAAGTGGTTGCAGGTGAGTGTAAGGGATAGTTTGAGTAGAAGGTAGGCATGGAGGTGCTTTGGAAGAGTAAGAAGTAACAAAATAAAGAGGAATTAGTAGTACAAGAAGGGGGCCAGGGACCCGGACAGTATAGAGAATTGAGGAGGTCATGTTTAGAATGGGGGATATTGAAGGGAGTATTATAGTGGAAGTGCACTGGCTTATAGAGTAGGCGAGGTATGGAAGTAGATGGGGTTATATTAATTTACAACAAGGAGAGAAGGAGACTAAGAGTAGAAAGGGGTATGGGATAGTGGAGTGGGAAGAGTAAGAGTGGGAGTGGTAATAAGGAGAGGACTATGATTAGTTAATTGATATGGGTGGGAGGAGTATGGGAAGAATAAATGTAGAGGTACTGGGGGCGGGTGGCATTGGGGGAAGGGTAGAGGAGCGGAGTGAGCCCGCAGGGTGAACAGAGCAGGTAGAGACAGATGAGTGGAACAGTTCAGGAAGGACAATCAGTAAGAAAGCAGACTACTGAAGGTAAGTCAAAGGTAGGTATGAAAAGAGGTGAGGGAGCCAGTAGTTACAGTTGTAGGACAGTTGGATGGTTGTAGTAAAAAGAAAAACTAAGAGGAAAAGTGAGGTTATGCCACAATTAAGTGTTGAAGCCAGAGGAGTGAAAATAATAATTTTATAAGCTGTGGGGTAGGCATATAGGTAGGGCAGGATGCTGATGCCATCTAGTGGACCGATATAGCATTGCAGCAGAGTTTCCTTCAAGGAAAAGGCTAGGCAGGGAATTGGGAAGGCAATATATTTAGCTAAGGGAAAAGAATAGAGGTGAGAAAGGAATACTGGTTACCATATAGAGGGTACAGGGGAGTGAGGCTGCTGGCTGTCCCGGCTGGGAAGTGTTCTTTAAACCACTTGGAAGTGTTAAGGTTACTAACGTATTCTTTTATTGCCAGGCTTGGTTAATAACATACTTTCTTGCTTCCTTTTCAGTGAGGGTACAGGGATATGAAGGCAGTAGGATGAGACTGCAGGTAGCTTGAAAGGGTCCTTGGTCGTCAGGAAGGCAGGTACTTAATGTCCTGGTTCAGGAGTAGCAGGTTGGGAAGCTGGCAACTTTTTAGGAGAGAGAGAAACATGTAGAGGCAAGAAATTAACAGGCAGCCCTTAGTAAAAAATACAGGCAAAAATATCCTAGGCAGTTGAAGTAAAACATCATTTTTGTCACTCAGCAGACATAGCTACCATGGAATAACAATTGCAAGCTAGATATACCTTTTGTCTAAGTTAGTTAGGTGCATGTATGTAGACTGAAGCAGTGCAGTGAAGCTCAAGAAGACACAATTACACATTCACAAAATGCTCATACTTAACCAAAAAATACAATAATATTACTGAGGTACCAATTATGCAGACAGTAATTGAAACAATGTGAGCATGTCACAACAGACAGCTGCGCTAGGTATTCACATACTAGATTAGAATGTCATAAAGCAAGTTAAGTTAGAGTAAGCAGATATTTCTAGTTCTTAAAGAGGTACATGTAAGTGAGAGAATTGTCCTAGAAAACTGGTAGATGGTAACAACTCTTTAAAATGAAGCACCAAAGCTAGTCAATATAGCAAGGAGCACTGCTCCTGATCATTAAACAGTAATAACATTTCCTAAATATTTAAACAATTGGATAAAAAAATGGAGTTTGCTTTTGTAACCCACTGCCCAGCGCTTTAAATTTTCACAAATTTTAAGAAACACTAAGCTATAAGGTGAGAGTTCATTGCAATTTAATCAAATAGGAAAGTATGGTACTAGCTTTTGTAGCCCATGCACTTTAAACATGGGCAATTTACTAGCTATGAGAGCGGCTAAACAAAATAAAAAAACACTAAGCTAGGTTTTAAAGGTGAGAGTTCTATACTATTTAATCAATTAGGTAAGTGTGGTACTTGCTTTTATAGGCCTTGCACAGCACTTGTATATATAAATATATATTTATATAGGCCGAAATATGCATATCCATAGCTAGTGGGGTTTGGCTTTATTGGCCTGAAATTGTCCATTAAAATGACTTCAAATGTAAAAGTCATGGGCATTCAGAATCGCCATATAGCTGAAACACCTGATGTTCATAAGGGTCATTTGCATATATCCCATGGGCCTCTGTTACAGGAGGTTTGGGAGGTCACTCTTTGAAAGTTCTAGCTTGGCTGGAGTTTTTATTTAGTTTTTTTTCTCATTGTTTTTTCAGTGTGACCTTTTAACTCTTTGTTTATATATATATATATATATATATATATATATATATATATACACACACACACACACACACACACACACACACACACACACACACATATATATATATATATATATATATATATATATATATATATATATATATATATATATATATATATATGGTTCCCTATCAGAAGCCTGAAACACTATAAGCCTGAAAATCAAAATCCTGAAAACTATAGACTGAAAGTTCAAAATCCTGAAAGACCAAAATCCTGAAACTCAAAATCCTGAAAACACAAATAATGCTAATATGTCACTATAAAGACACTAATATCTACCAACTGACCCTGACCCTAACCCTAACCCTAAGGTCCCTCACTATCGCACACTCTACCTGACCCGCGCCCTAACCCTAACTCACTTAAACCGCCCCTAACCCCAATATTTGTCACTATTGCATACATGCCTAACCTGCGCCCTAACCCTAACTCATTTAAACTGCCCCTAACCCTAACATAAAACCAACCGCACACTTACCTGAACCCAACGCATGACCCAACACCACAGGGCTAACAGTAGCAAAGCCACAATGACGTCAGTATGTCCATTTTGTGTTTTCAGGATTTTGAGTTTCAGGATTTTGGTCTTTCAGGATTTTGAACTTTCAGTCTATAGTTTTCAGGATTTTGATTTTCAGGCTTATAGTGTTTCAGGCTTCTGATAGGGAACCATATATATATATATAAGTAACTAAGGTGTGTCCGGCAAAATGAAATAGATTTTTGCAGGGGGACAAGGCCCCCTGTGCCTCCTGCCCGCTACTTATATATACTCACTCCGAGATCGCACTACAGTGGGGAAAAGGGTATATTTCCTTATCCCCACTGTACCGGGCTTCGGTTGACTGATTTACGCAAAAGTGCACTTTCAATGAAGAGGGTCAAAGCTTTCTGTTGTTCGAACAAGTGTGTTTTCGAACAACAGCAGTAGACCTATATATATATATATATATATATATATATATATATATATATATACATATATATACATATATATATATATATATATATATATATATATATATGTATATATATATTTTTTTTTTTTTTTAGTTTCACTGATAAATTATATATTGCTTGTTAGGAAAATTTATTACAATTTATAATGTTATTTGTTTTTTAATTAACTGGTAGATACTATTTATTGCCTTTCATGGTGTTTTATGTGAATAATTCATCAGAAGGAGTATTTTGGCAAATACTTTGTTAGTAACATACTTTATAATTGGATCACTCAAATCATATGGCCCTGATGGTTTTATATATTACAAAGAAATTATGTTGTTTTATTTAGTTCTGATGAAGTCATAATATTTGAAAGGATGAAAGTTCTTATCTTTTTTTATAAATAAAATTTGATGCTGAGTGGGTTATTATTGTGGCTGTTTTTTGGTCTTTCTCACCATGATTCTATAAGCAGAGCTAGTTTTGGTTATGAGCTGATTTTCTGCCTTGCTGTTTTTATAGTTTAACTGTTTATAGATAGGCCTTACACTAAAGTGAGTCACTTACACTGAGAACAGGTGTTTTGGAATAAGTGCAGATTTAACACTGAAATAACCTCTTCTAGAATCCAGCCCGCAGCATTTACTTTTAACAAACCAATTAAAGTAACACTCACCTCTTCTCTGTGCTTCATGACACTGCAGGTTGACATTTCTTTTACCAGATTTTTTATCAGATAATATTGTAAAACAGTTGTTCTTTGGGCAAACTGCCTTGTAACCTTCTTACAGACTGTTGCAGCATAATAAAGCTGAAAAAATGAAGCGCCTTACAATGTTGTAACACTTTTATACAATGACCATGATTATTCAGAAAGGATTGCTACCTTACATAAGTGGCACTTTCTGTGATAAAATGCAGTTTTAAAGTGACAAAAACACTTACAAAACCCTTAAGAAATGTAATACATGAGCATATATATACTTTTGTTAAATTGTAATACTTTGAATTTTTATTTATATAACTGATTAATTTTTCTGAAGTATTTAACTAGGCCCTATTTATGTTAATAATGGTTGGTGCTGATGCAATATATATCTCAATTTGTCTCTGCACCATATTTGTGATGGTTTATGTTATTAATATCATTTTATAAGCACCAACAGTTATATTGTGCTAGGTCATAGCTGAAAAAGAACTTTCATATCCAGCCTACATACCAAAAATAAATTAATGAATAAATTAATAAAGTCTGACAGCTAAAAGTAGCGCAGTCTTTAATGAATCAGTTTCATTCCTTAAACCATATAAACTTGTTGAAATTACAGACACCATGACACACTTGCAAATCTACACTTATAAATATGTTCACAATGAACCCATCATATCCATATTCCCCCTTATATCATGCTGTGCAGTGTCGGTGACATGATGTCACCCTCCCTGCACTATTCTGTGCACCTTTGCTCTTATACTAGAAAAGCTGATATAAACAAATTTCTACCCATACTAACTTAGAACATAATGGGCATGAAATAATGTGCCTGATAATTATGGTAGTCTGTTATTGCCTACAATGAAATGTTTATACAATTAATGATGTTAGGCAAAGTACTCATTTTAAACAATATTTAAGCATATGTTATGTCAACATTCTAATCTAAGAGTAGGTCGTGCTTGGGTGCTGGCATTTTGAGCAGTACACTAATATTTATCATTGAAATCACACAGATTATGAATAAATCCAACATTGCTTAAACTAGCATGACTTATTTCTTAAATATCAGTTATAAAAATAACGATACAGATACAGGTAAGCAATTACAAAATATTCTTATATTAAGAAAGCCCCGGGGTTCATACCTACTCTTGAATTACTACCATATTTCTATGTATATTGAAGAATGATCAGCTAAGTAAGATTGTTATACTGAGAGTGTAATGATGAATAATAAAAATCATCTTTTTTTCCTGTAGGTTATGTGATGAAATCCAAGTAAAACTATGGGGTGGCGTAGAAGAAACATTTTTTCTTCTTCAGTGTAATAATTACTGGCCCTTCATTTCCCTAAGGTGCACATATAGCTGTTTGGAGCATGTTTTATGAGAGTGACGTGAGCATAATTAAAGGGAAGGAATATGCTTTACTGCTTACATAAGCTATGCAAATGTATCAGTTATATATGGAAGACAAGATGCAATACAGAATGCAATACATCTGTAGTTCACGAAACAGAAAAACATTTCATGTCTGAACAGAATATGACAAAACTCTCTTCTCAGCTGGAGCATAAAAAGAAAGCTAAACAAAAAATACCCACTTCAGGGAAACTATTTTTAATATTCTTAAATGTTCAAAGAACCGCTTTTTATATGAGCAACAAAATATTTGAAAGAAACATCATTTCAGCTTGCATTTCATCAGTTTAGTGAAGAAAGACTGCTCAAGAAAATGCTAAAGCAGCACTATTTTGGTTAATAACTACAACAACTCACACACAGACTTATGTATTAGTTTCATTGTCATCTACATCAGTGTCAGACGTAGAAGGTAGCATCAACTAATGTAAGAAGAATTGCAATTTGAGCAGTTATTTTGTAATATGCCCCTCAAAACATATACCTGCTAGGTACTCACCATTTAAGAAAATGCCTGATCACCTGAAATTCTTAAACCGCCTGTTATCGCTTTAGTCTTATCGATAAAGATTGACTGAAACATGATACGATAGGATATAGTAAAACATATTCAAAAGTACAGCATATACAATCACCATTTAAAAAATAAAGTGTAAAAGAAATTCACATTTTTGTCCACAGGTTCAGTTTTCTTAACCTTTCTTCAGAGCTCTGTGGCTCTTTTATTCATGTAGGCAGTCAACACAAGCAATGAAAAACGCAGAAAAAAAAAAAGAGTCTTTTTAGGTAGTTTCAAGATTGTCAGCATATTTGCCAGAATCTAGTATTTCCAGTTGCTAAATGAAATATATGAAATATTCGCAAACTGCTTGTATTAGTTTTTCTTTCCTTATATAAAGAAAATATAAGCATTTGACAATGCCAAATGTTGGATTTCAATGAACATGGACTGCAGCACCAGAGCTCAATACACTGCTCTCCTGCCTCTGCAATCACAATCAAACAATACCCAAAAGGGCAACATGTTACAATGGGAGTGGAAGGAATTAATGTTATCTATATTTGACAGTTAGTTATTTTCCACTGCTATAGTCCACTGTATCTCCTGCTAATGCATACAACTTAATGGTCTGTTTCAATGCTAACCTGTGATTAGCATACGTGTATGTGAGGGTGTTTGTGTGTATGTATATATATATATATATATATATATATATATATATATATATATATATATATGCAGTTGGTCAACAACTGTTTGACTGTTTATGATCGACTAAGCAGCTTACCCTGTGTTTGTGCAATGTCACATTTATTATATTTAATTAGCAGGGGGTGTGGTAGTTGCAACTCCCCAAATAGGTGTTTCAGGGGAAGGCTTGCCCCCTGCAAAAATTATGTTTTTCTTTGTTTTTTAAAAGTTTGATTTTGCAAGCACCAAAGCTGTTTCTTGGCACATGTGATTTTTGGTGTTGTTGTACCAGTGTTTAGCATGTCAACAATGGGTTTATTCGATGTACAGTAATACACCCATATACGTATAGGAAACATAGATTTATGCATCGAGAATACCAGTCCAGACTTTTGGATAGGATCATGTTGGAGGTAGATTCAGTGTAACAAAAAT